>NC_087151.1:38550192-38560192 GCF_035594125.1 Scylla paramamosain | reverse complement strand
ATTTATTGAGTCTAGCACGCTGAGTCAACGCCACGCACACTCCTCGCCCCGCACAACAATGCACAGCCTCTGAGGAAAGTGTCACCTTGTATTTTTTCACCTGGGATATTGTGATGAACACGCACCCTTGCCAAGATGGAAGGCTCGGGGAGTTAATCCAGAGGCGCTCCCGTCCCGGCGCTACTCACTGGTGCTGGATGTGAGACGTAAACAGAGCGTATGACGGGGGTATTGGGAGCTTGTTTTTATTATTGAAGTGAAGGAAAGAAGGGGCAGAGAGAGAGAGAGAGAGAGAGAGAGGATAGAGGGAGAGTAGGAGAGCAGCAAGAAAGAGAAAAAAAAAATGATTCAGATTAAGTGTTGCTATTTATGCATATTTTTTTTTTTCATTGTTTTGTTCTTGTTGCTAATGATACTGCTGCTGTTACTACTACTGCTACTACTACTACTACTACTACTACTACTACTAGTTTGATGATCTGAAGTAGCAATTTTTTTTTTTTTTACTATCCGTGAGCTATCGTGCCTATAAATTACCACCCTATTATGCAGACCATTCCTCCGACTGTTAATTACCATATCGACACAGGGGAAAGCGACCCGGACTGTTGGTAAAGGTGAAGGGAATGTCAAAGGGCGTTATAACAAGTATCATTCACATCATTAGTTTTCCCATCTCATTAGTGAGTATATAAGGGAGGCTGAACCACTGATACGTTTCTAACACTACGGAGGCTTTGAAGCGCCATAATTATCTCCTTATTAAGGCTGAAAACTGGGGTGTCTAGCCGGTGTTAGAGCGCGGTGATAAACATATTAGTGTAATGACGAGATGTTATTATTAAGCCTCTTTACAGGGAAACTGTTGGCGCTTCGGCTTGACATGGGAGGGGAAGAGATCTGTTGCTAGTTGACTTCCGTGCCAGAGAGAGAGAGAGAGAGAGAGAGAGAGAGAGAGAGAGAGAGAGAGAGAGAGAGAGAGAGAGAGAGAGAGAGAGAGAGAGAAAGAGAGGCATTACTGCTCCTGCCACTACTATTACTTCTACCATCACTACCACTACTACCACTACTACCACTACTACTACTACTACTACTACTACTACTACTACTACTACTACTACTGCTACTACTACTACTGCTATTGCCACTACTGTTACTTTGATTAACCGAGGAGGAAGTAGTAACCGTAGACTTAAATGTTCATATCACCAGCGGACTAATTATCGTCTAAATGAGATTGAGAGAGAGAGAGAGAGAGAGAGAGAGAGAGAGAGAGAGAGAGAGAGAGAGAGAGAGAGAGAGAGAGAGAGAGAGAGAGAGAGAGAACATCATTATATATATATTTTTTACGTCTCCAGCATGCAAACGCTAATTACGCCCTTAACTGGACACGCGCTGGGAATATAAAGAGAATAGCAAAGGAGGGCAACACAGCAACACTCGGGCACTGTGGCCAGCACTCCAGGCGGCGGGTCCCAGTGAGGTGTGCTTAGATAAATAGCGGGAATGAAAACACAGCACGGCCTCAGGCTAAGAGTAATTAAGCACACGAGAACGAGGAGGTAAGGATGGAAAAAGGGAATGTTCGTAATGATACCAAGAATATTAATTTTCTACATAGCGAGAGAGAGAGAGAGAGAGAGAGAGAGAGAGAGAGAGAGAGAGAGAGAGAGAGAGAGAGAGAGAGAGAGGCCATGGTAATACGTAGCTAATTCACAGCGGCTGCGTCACTATATTTGTTTTCACTATCACCACTTTTTCGAGAACATAATTCTAACCTCATGCTCATTCCCGACAACATTCTGTCCCGCGCACTTAACTGACATGTCTCTCGTCTCTCGTCTGTAATTTGGATGAATATGTAACAAGTGATGCCTCGTTTTTCTTGCGTTTTGCCAGTGAGGCATATAACCAGAATTCGTTTGATTGCTTTGATAATACTGGATTTTACACCAACAAATATTCGCTTCGTTGCAATTCTTTTCGAAATAATACCAAGCCTGGCCTTTGGAATCGCTTAATACGCCCACAATTAGTCACGCGAACAATTGTCACAAACAGTTTGATCTCTACCTTTCGCCAAATTGCGCGCTATTATGTAACTCTCTACCAAATTAGAACATTTTATCCAGCTCTTCCCCGTCCAACTGTTTGCAAGTAATTGACAAAACTCGATGGGGATACCACTTTCGATCCGTATTTTGAAATGCGTTGGATTCTCAGTGACTACTTTGAAAGGTCGCAGACTAGTCAGGTTCTCACGTGTGTGTGGGGGAGTTGGTGTGCGGGTTAGAGTGGATGATCTTTATATGTGGATGGATTCTCATGTTTCTTTTATTAATCCTGTGTACAATATGTGTGAATCGAGAGAAAGTTTAGGGAGATCCAAGTATCAAGTGACCTGAGGCCCACAGATCTTCATGCCCAAATGAAGTAAGACCTACTTAGACTGAGGACGAGGTGACTTAAGAACCACATGACTGTACCAGATGATTTGTAAATTATTCTCTCCACGTCATACCTCGGTAATTTTTAGCAGCTCTAGTGGAGGTTACACTTTACATGATTATAGTGACAGTTTAACAAAGATCCAGCATCGTTAATGAAAGAAAACACCCGTGAGAACCCGAGAAGTAATTTCTATAGGCTTTAGAATAGCCCTTCTGAGAGTTCAGTTATTCTATGTAACTCTATGTAATAGTACGGGCTCAGGACTGCATATAATCATGTCCACGTCACGTTCACGGTGGTTGCGCTTCTCATCAACACTGATCGCCACCTCCTGCCAGGCGTCCTAGACGGCAAACCTCGTCGCCCCGGGGAGGGCAGCCAGGCGTAGGTTATGAGCTCCTGCCTAGACGATGAAGGACATCAGTGTGCCTCCCCTCCCTGGTCATTGCCTGGAGGTGTGAAATTATGTTTCACTTTTCTGGGACTTTGGCGCGTGAGCCTAGGCACCTTTAGCTGGGCTGCATTTCTCGCCTCGCTTGATGTAAATACCTGGACTTTATTGGAATGCCTTGTCGCAGGTGTGCTGGCCGGGACGTGCTGCAGACAATTGAAAACAAGACTTGTGCCATCTTGGGAGTGCGAGAAAGCCAGATGTGTGAGGTCGTGTCACATGCAAACACTTGGAAATGGAGAGGAATTTTATTACATTCGCAGTTCAGTGGTGCGTGTATTTCAAAGAGAAGAAAGTCTTCCTCTGAACAAAACAGTGATGCTTCGAAATACGTTAACTCATAAGATGGGGTAAGGGGAGTTATTGAAAAATGAGTCTTGATATTGTCCGGCTACAGAACTGCTCGTCACTGATTTTAATTCTTAGTGGGACTTTGACGCACCCAGAAAGGGAAGGGTGTGTCCAATAAGAGTTACGTTAGATTCCCCTTCCCCAGTATAACCCCCATTCCTTCACATCTTAGTGGCTAGGCTTTTACAAGTACATACTTCTCAAAAGACATACTAAAATAAAGAGAATGACAGACTGATATCGATATGCATATTTCAAACACGAATTACCACTAATAGGTGTACTGCCTCCTTGCAGCTTCTCTTACGTTCTTATGTTCTGATGCTTTTGGAATGTCATGGTGCGAGGCTTCATATTCCTTTGTCGTGTTACGTAAAAAGTTCACAGCTTAAGCAAGATTACTTAGCCTAGGCGATATTTTATACAATTCTTGGTAATTTGTGCCTTCCACCCACAGCTGGAGACAAAGAAACCAGTGATGATGCTTTATATAATCTAGTCGTATCATACAAAAATTTCACAACATTGGCTAGATTACTTAGCCTATGAGATATTTCATACACTGTTTGTTAATTTGTGCTTTCCACCCACAGCTGGTGTCTCGGATTCATATGGGAACTGGCCATCAAGCCACCACTCCTGATGCCAAGACGACACTGGCTGAACCAAGGAAGATATCTGGGTTGAACTCCTTAAAGCAAGCTGGAAGTAAGCAGGAAGCGGGAAGATATGGAGGAAGACGACCTGTTCTGCTGCTGACTTTGTTCCTATTATCTCAAGCTCACTACAAGAAACCCTCTTTGATTTTCGTATACATTCGAATGAAGAGTATATACATTTCAAGAGGAATTCTAACACACAGGATGAACACACTTACTGTGATTCTAACTCTCACTAACTACCTCAAAGATTCAAACTGCCATTACTGTCATCACTGGCATTTCTGTTATAACCTTATCTGTCTATCTATCTATCTATCTATTTATCTATCTATCTATCCATTTTCTATTTATCTGTCTACCTAGGTATTTATCTATCTATCAATCAATCAATCAATCAATCAATCAATCGATCAATCAATCAATCTGTCTATCTATCTACCTATCTATCTGTCTTTCTGTCTGTCTATCCATCTATCTATCTGCCTACTTACCTACGTATCTATCTATCTATCTATCTATCTATCTATCTATCTATCTATCCATCTACCTATCTATCTATCTATCTCTGTTTATCTATCTATTTTTGCGTCTATCTACATTTCGTCTAGCCTTCGAGAAACTCCCCAAAATATGACATTTGTAGAAACTCTGCCTCTAAGGATTTCACTGCCCTGGGTTTTTACGTAAAGGTAAGTATGAGAATTAGAACATGCGATTAAATGGAATAATTAACGCACATGTGCGGGGAATGTAATTAGGACTTGTGTGTGTCTGTCTGTGTGTGTGTGTGTGTGTGTGTGTGTGTGTGTGTGTGTGTGTGTGTGTGTGGATGTGCGATGGGCGGATGAACGGACAGCCATGCAGGTTCTAGCCGAGTGAGAGGACTTTAATAGTATTATCAGGTGGCGGTCTGCATATCTAACTAAACACGAGAGGGGCGACAGTGGTAGTGGTGGTGGTGGTGGTGGTGGTGGTGGTGGTGTTGGATTTTTGTATTACTACATTTAGTAACTCAAGTGAATTGTAAATACAGCTTCTTCAAGTTATTCTGTCTTCAGCCTCTCTCTCATCCCCGTAATGTTGCATCTCTTACTCTCTTCTACTGTAATTTTCATGCTAACTGCTCTTTTGATCTTGCTAACTGCATGCTTTCTCTTCTCAGCGGGCCCCGATGCACAAGACTTTCTTCTTTCTCTCATTCCTATTCTGTCCACTTCTCTAATGCAAGAGTTGACCAGTATTCTCAATCATTCATCTTGTTTTCTGTTAAGCTCTGGAATTCCCTGCTTGCTTCTGTATTTCCTCCATCCTATGAATTGGACTCTTCAAGAAGGAGGTTTGAAAACACTTATCCTCCAGTTTTGGATGATCTTTTTAGATCTTTCTCTTAGAACCGGCACCTCAGTGGTCCTTCTTTTTTTTTTCTCTCTCTCTCTCTTTTTGTTGCTTTTTGTTGTGTATGGGTGAAGGACTCAGCTCGGAATGTGCTGGGATTGTTGTGTGTATAAAGCATGTAGTGGCCTTAAGTGACTTCCGGAAAAAGCCATATGAAATAGTCTCTCATTGTACTGTGGCTTTAATAGGAGAAAGGCAGTGCTGGACTGTCGACTATGGCGTAAGTAATAAAAGAGGGAAAAATTCTCTTTAATTTCGTTTGCCCGCGGAAACTTTTGTGTAGAACATTGTTGTGTTGGACATTGTATTGCAGCTGCTGCAAGAACCCGTTTCTTGTTCAACATTCTTTCCGTTCCACAGTAAAAATAAAATATAGGAGTGTAAACTTATAACAACTGAAGCATGAAGCTGGTATGGGCGAGTACCGTAGCCAACATATGTACTGTCGAGGCCGCAAGAGACGACTGCATTGGAATTCTACTCAGTTCCTAAAGCCAGCCTTCTTCTGTGTGGGAGAACATTAAAATTTTCTTGTTCACAATGCTCTCTCATCTTCAGTTATGAGGTGTCTGCATGCTCACAGCTTCCTTACGTACTCTAATGGAATCCTCAGCAACAAAGCACGGTAAAATTGGTGTTTGAATATTGCATTCACTGAAAATAACTGGAGCATCATTCACCCTCCTTATTGCCTCGCTCATGTTTACTTCCTGATCTCTTTCACGAAGCGGTTATGGCTCAGGCCTCAGAATCTTTGTTTTCAGTGACGTGCAGCCGAGGACCGGGGAGACTGTTAAGGGCTCTGTTCAGTGAATGGTGATCAGAAAATTGAGGGGATAAAGTTGGTATTAGAATCTCTGAGCTGCAGTGATGGTGTGGCAGTTTTGTGTGCGTCTTTGAGGATGCAGTACGTCTTTATTATCTTTTACCTCTTCAAAAGCTCTCTGGGGCTGTTCACGACAATGGGGTACGTATTCTGGAGAAAACAATTTAACCTTACATATATAGAAAGGTCTGCACGAAATCAGCTCTAGTTTGAGTACCTAGAAGGGCTGATATGTTAGCGATGGGCTGAATAATTTTTCTTCCAGGTAGGTGCTACAGATTATGAACTGACGAGTTTCGGCGCAGATTTTTGTCTTCTCGGTTCGTCTTAGTCATTATCATTTTTTGCTCACTTTTAGAGGGTCACTTGTCGTTCTTCCTGCTCAACTGTCCCGACCTGTGCTGGTTGTCATTATGGAGCTTCAAAAGATTAGACAAATTTATTCATGAGGACTATCGGTGGATATAGGTAGGTATTTTCATGCAGGGACTGCCACGTTCAGATCTGACGTCTTCCTACAGCTTTCCTTATTTTAGTATTTTATGTTCTTATTAAAATTTTTGTGATCTGAGTGAAGCGCTAATCGTATCCTGCCGAAGAGCTTACTATTGAGCTAGCCAGCATGTGTGTCATAGTAGGTGCATCATAAGAAGAGTGTCTTACCATTATGATAAATTGGAACCCAGAGAGAAGACTTTTTATCGCAACAACACCACACATCAGATGGTGACACATTGTTGGCTGTTGAGCGATTAGATTCCTGAGGATGTCTTCCGGCCTGAAACCTAACGAGGAGCAATGGAAGTTTTGCAACTGGCTTGCGATATATGACTTGCTTCGTCAGTATGTCCTGTACCTGAAATGTAATTTGTGTCAAAGGTCCCTGAGCATTATTCACCAAAACACATACTGTTAATCCTTAAGATACAAAAAGAACAAAAAGAAAGAACACAAAGCAGGTATTTTCTCTTATGACGTTGTTTATAATAAACTATATAATTTCGAGTTTTGTCCAGCCGTGACTGACAAGGGAAAACGATGGAAGAGAGATCGTCCAGCATGACAGAGGTGCATGATTTTTTTTTACAAGAACGAAATAAGTGATACCACTACTGCAATTAATTTTCGAACAAAACAAGTAGTATTAAATCATCAGCAACACTTTATACTTCTTTATCACCTACCAATATTCTCTGGAACACTGCCTCTGTCTGTCCTTCCACCTTCCCATACCAGTGTCACGAAACTGAGTGTGTTCGCTCGCTCACTCTCCTCTTTCTCTGTCCAACATTGTATGAAACTGACAAAAAGTTCTGCTTCCAATATTTTCTTTCAAATTTCAGCGTAAAAACCTCGGTGAAAGCAGAAAACTTTTGCAGGCAAGAGAAAATTCTGAAGTGGGATGGTCGTCGAAGATCAAATAACGTCATGGGCGGCCGTCAGCGGGGATGTGATGGCGGTAGCGACCCCGAGCGGCGGACTGCTGGTGCCTCGCAGAGACGCGTCTCACGTCAACACGCAAACCTCCCTTTACTTCCTTTGTTCTTGCATCTGGCATCGGTTAGTAATGATAGTACTACTACTACTACTACTACTACTACTACTACTGCTACTACTACTACTACTACTACTACTACTACTGCTACTACTACTACTACTACTACTATTACTACCACTACTACTACTACTAGGTATAAGAATATTTGTCACCCATGGCAAACAGTAATTAGATAATCATGATAGTCAATGTATAACTTAGTCCACATTTTGAAGCGCTTCGGACTTTCAAAAGGACTGTTCTCAAGGGTCACCAAGATGATTAGTCATATACTCATAGGAGTTCAAAATCATGGAAATGTCATTGTAAATAAAAAAAAAAAAAGCTGTCACCAGAGCCTGTTTTACTATTCGAAATAAAACACCGAAACGATTGAGACTAGTAGTAGTAGTAGTAGTAGTAGTAGTAGTAGTAGTAGTAGTTGTTGTTGTTGTTGTTGTTGTTGTTGGAGGAGGAGGAGAAGGAGGAGGAGGAGGAGAAGGAGGAAAAGGAGGAGGAGCTCATGACGTCACACACATAGTCGACGATAATAACAATGAAACTTAAAGGTCGGAGATAGGAGCAGGGAGAAGACTATGCAGTGTGAAACTAGAAATGAAAGGTTCACTATGACTGTTAATATCATGTAAATTTTGACGGCACAGAATCATCAACTCGAGAACGTTGTTATATTATCAAAGCACGATGACTTCTGAATAATACTTCTGTCTGCTCTACTCATCCACCGTGCCTCCGCTTCCTCCTTCTTCACTACTTACTATCATATTTCTTCCTCGCCGACCACGTCTTCCTCTTCTTCTTCATCCTCCTCCTCCTCTTCCTCCTTCTCCTCCTCGCAGCTTGTCTTCTTCTCCATCTCCTTTTCCTTCCCATTTTCCCAACTCATATGCATATTTCCAGTTCATTTTTCTGGCCCTTTTCTTCCCTCTTTTTCCTCTTTCTTCCATTTGTTTTCGTATTCGTATTCCTCTCCTTCCTCCTTCTTCTCCTCTGGCTGTGCCTTACATCACGCACAAATTTCTCGAACTTCTCATGTTATTCTGTTCCTTCCTGTGTGTCGGGGCTGCCTTGGGTGTGTCAAGGTCATTCTTGTCTGTAACATGAGGTAGCCTTTCTCTTATTGTTGTTTGTGTTGGTCAGTCAGGCCGGAGGCAAGAGCGAAAGGGTGTAGCGGTGAAATAATGGACGTATAATATGTTGTAATAATTATTGAATGGCGATTATGTAACTGAAAAGTAAATGATGCCAAAATGCACGCGACATTTTGCACGCACACGCACTCACGCACGCAAAACTCATTTCACCCCTTCTTTATAAATTAGTTCTAAGATTGTCCAATTACCTCATCTAATACCACGACATCGATTCCGTTATATTTTAGATGTCATTATTTATTTTTTAATCAAGTTAACGATGACACTTTTTACTGTCTGGGAATTACAAATAAGCAAGTCACATCCGCCACTCTAAAATGACTAACTAATAAGTGATTTACTGAAGTTTAGAAACTCTATGTAGTACTGAATGGATTGAGTCTGTCGATGGGAAGAACACAAAATATAATTGTTATTTATATTTTGTTAATCGGGAAGGTAGTATGGCTTTACTCTTTGATACAGATGCTCATGCTGTAATTACTTGTTGATTGCGTTTAGCTGAGTGCTGGCCTGGGTGATGTTATTTGTTTCTGGGAGGGCAGTGAACAAGGAAGCAGAGAAGTCGGTCTTAAGTTTCACCAAAGTTGTGTGTGTAAAGAACAGAATTAGTATCTCTGACTTGTGAGAAGCAGCCATGTCCTAGACTTCCGCGATGAAGGTTTGTTACTGTCTGAGAATGGTTGGAGCATGAAATGACAAGGATACACACACACACACACACACACACACACACACACACACACACACACACACACACACACACGGAATAAGGCAATGTGTACAGTTAATACGTATTGGCATGCTAGGCGATGTATGGGGTCACACAACAGTCATAGTGGGCTGAGACTGACCGGGGCGTGGGTGTGCTCTACTGGGTGGGCTGGGAGCGCCGCGACCCCCGAGGAGGCTCCATTTCCCCTGCATATAGTGTACAGTGCCGCCTCTCGGGCTTGACGCTCCCCGAAGAACTAATGGCTGTGCCCTCGCTCGCTGCTCACTCATCCCGGACACCCTATTGGAAAACAATACATCACTCGCCACCTGCCTGCACGCTGGTTATTGCGACGCCATACGCTTCCACGCCCACCCGCCTCATATATATATATATATATATATATATATATATATATATATATATATATATATATA
>NC_087151.1:38510192-38547692 GCF_035594125.1 Scylla paramamosain | reverse complement strand
TAAAGCTTTCCCTCTTTTTTTTTTTTTTTGTGTGTAGGAGGGATACCGGCCAAGGGCAACAAAAATCCAATAAAAAAGAAAAGGCCCACTGAGTTGCCGCTCCCCAAATAGGGTCCAAAGCGGTAGTCAAAAATTGAAAGATAAGTTTCTTGAAACCTCCCTCTTGAAAGAATTCAAGTCATAGGAAAGTGGGAATACAGAAGCAGGCGGGAAGTTCCAGAGTTTACCAGAGAAAGGGATGAATGACTGAGAATACTGGTTAACTCTTGCATTAGAGAGATAGACAGAAAAGGGGTGAGAGAAAGAAGAAAGTCTTGTGCAGCAAGGCCGCGGGAGGAGGAGAGGCATGCAGTTAGCAATATCAGAAGAGCAGTTAGCACGAAAATAGCGGTAGAAGATAGCAAGAGATGCAACATTGTGGCGATGAGAAAGAGGCTGAAGACAGTCAAATAGAGGAGAGGAGTTGATGAGACGAAAAGTTTTTTTTATTTCACCCTGTCTAGAAGAGCGGCATGAGTGGAACCTCTTTCCCCCCCCCAAAAAAAAAAAAAAAAAGGATCTGAAACATTCTCCATACATGGACGGATAAGACCCCTGTACAGAGTTAGGAGCAGGAAGGGTGAAAAAAAAAACTGGCGGAGACGTCTCAGAATACCTAACTTCATAAAGTTGTTTTAGTTAGAGATGAGATGTGATGTTTCTAGTTTAGATTATAAGCAAAGGACAAACAGATTCAGTGTAGAAGAGGAGTACAGATGAGTGTCACTGAAGAAGAGGGGATAGTTGTCTGGAAGGTTGTGTCGAGTTGATAGATGAAGGAATAGAGTTTTTGAGGCATTGAATAATACTAAGTTTGCTCTGGACCAATCAGAAATTTTAGAGAGATCAGAAGTCAGGCGTTCTGTGGCTTCCCTGCCTGAACTGTTTACATCCTGAAGGGTTGGATATCTATGAAAAGACGTGGAAAAGTGTAGGGTGGTATCATCAGCATAGGAGTGGATAGGACAAGAAGTTTGGTTTAGAAGATCATTGATGAATAATAGGAAGAGTGTGGGTGACAGGACAGAACTCTGAAGAACACCACTGTTAATAGATTTAAGAGAACAGTGACCGTCTACCACAGCAACAATAGAACGGTCAGAAAGGAGACTTGAGATGAAGTTCCAGAGAGAAGGATAGAAGCCGTAGGAGGGTAGTTTGAAAATTAAAGCTTTGTGCCAGACTCTATCAAAAGCTTTTGATATGTCTAAAGTAACAACAAAACTTTCACCAAAATCCCTAAAAGAGGATGACCACGATTCGGTAAGGAAAGCCAGAAGATCACAAACAGAGCGGCCTTGACGGAACCAATACTGGCAATCAGATAGAAGGTTGTGAAGTGTTAGATGTTAGGGTCGATGCCAAAAGAACAGTCCAACCTGGGAACATTAATTTTGTAGTCCCCTCTCCAGATGGGGACTACGAGGCTGGTGTAGGAGTCTCCATGATAATTTTAATTTTGAGTGAAGGGTGGTGTGTATGTAATTAGATGCTTGCAGTTTTGTGTGAAGGAAGGGAGTTGTCTTTGGAGGGCAGGCTGTGACTGCCCCCTTGTGTTGTGAGACACAAAGCGAAACGTTCAGTGATGTCACAGCTGGGTTTAATGATAAATTCACAGCACCCCCTGAACAGTGCTTTAGACCTCACTGGGAGTAATTATCGTTTCGGCAAGAGCCTATTTATCAACTCCTCTCCTCTAACTGACTGCCTTCAGACTCTTTCTCATCGCCGTAATGCTGTATCTCTTGCTGTATTCTATCAATATTTTCATGCCAACTGCTCTTCTGATCTTGCTAACTCCATGTCTCCCCTCCTCCCGCTGCCTCGCTGCACAAGACTTTCTTCTTTCTTTCACTCATATTCTGTCTACCTCTCTAATGCAAGAGTTAACCATCCCTTTCTCTGGTAAACTCTGGAACTCCCTGACTGCTTCTTTATTTTTCCCCTTCCTATGACTTGAACTTTTTCAAGAGGAAGGTTTCAAGGCATTTATCCTTTAATACTGGACTTCCACTTACGACTCTGTTCCGGTACCGGCACCTCGGTAGGCTTTTTTTTTTTTCTTTTTATTGCAGTTTTGTTTCCCTTGGATGGTGCCCCTTCTACATAAAGAAAATAAATTATATATATATATATATATATATATATATATATATATATATATATATATATATATATATATATATATATATATATATATATATATATATATATATATATATATATATATATATATATATATATATATATATATATATATATATATATATATATATATACGCATATAATTTGCATTTGCCTGGTGAGGAAGTCTCAGAAGGAGAGCAGTTGTCATCTGTCAAGACTAATTGTGAATGGCGACAAGTGTGTTGGCACAGCACCACCTGGCGCATGGCAGCCTTACCAGCAGCAGACAGGTGTCAGTCGGGCTAATGAGGATTCACGGACGCCGCCTTTATTCTTTCTTTTGAACACTCGTTTTACGTAAAATAAAATCGCTGAAAGTCTTTCTTTCTCTGTTTCGAGTCAAGACAGTCAGCATGTAGGACTGCATTCACTTTACAGCAGAGTGTTGCATTGCTCACTGTGCCTGGATCCCCTATGTGCGGGAGACAGGATGGCAGGCCGTGCCTACTCGTGAAAGTGAGTGGAGGAACTGCATTATCTTAAGAAAGGAGAGAAGGAAAAAAGTAAAACGAAGACATGGAAGTGACTTGTGAGAAGACACATCAAGAATAGCTGTACAACTACATAGGTGATGAGAGTTTCTTAAGAGGAGGAGGAGGAGGAAAAAGAAGAGGACCATAGAAGCAGACAGGTTGGCAAGTCTGGCGAGCAAGCAAACAAACAAGCAAGAAAACAAGAAGCAGGGAAGCAAGCAGACGCCGGGGAGCCGTGTTCGTGTTAATAGCGACTGTTAGGAGCAGCTGTACCTTGAGACGGAAATTAGGAGATTCCCGAGTTAGTGAGAGGAAGCGCGTTAATGAGCCAAGTAAGTTTGCAGTCCACCATCTTAGACAATACTGAATAATGCGGAGACGCAGCCACACACACACACACACACACACACACACACACACACACACACACATACATACGTCTTGCAAGTGACTATGGTATGGTGAACAGATGTTTCGACAATAGCGGATCATGTTAGTTTCTGTCTTTAGGAAATCACTTGAGTCAGGTGAGGTACCGGTAATGTGGAGGTAGGCGAATGTAGTAACCTTCTTTAAGAAAGGAGATGAAACTTTAACGTCTAATTGTAGACCTGTCAGTTCTGTTGTAGGTAAAATAATAGTCAGTAATAGTGAAGAACATTAAGTAGCATTTAGACAAACATAACTTGATAAATCAGTCACAGAATGGCTTCACGAAGGGGAAGTGTTGCCTGACGAACTTGTTAAGTTTTTACAGTAAAGTTTGCGAGGTGGCAGATAATGGTGATAGTTATGACATCCTATATCTGGACTTTAGTAAAGCATTTGACAAGGTACCCCATCAGAGGCTCCTGAGAAAGGTTAGGGCACACGGGATAGATGGAAAGGTGTTAGGATGGATAGGGTCATGGCTTAGCGACAGGCGACAGAGAGTTGTAATAAACGGCTCTAAATCCGAGTGGCGTCAAATAATTAGTGAGGTGTCACAGATTTTTTAATGTATATCAGTGACTTGGATAGTGGAATTATTAGTGATGTTAGAAAATTTGCGGATAACACGAAGATAAATAGATTAATTAGGTCAGAATCGGATGCCATCGCCTTGCAGGCAGATTTGGATAGGATGAACGAATGGACAGACACATGGCAAATGCAGTTTTATATCAATATATGCAAAGTACTTAACGTAGGTAGAGGAAACCCAAGCAGTAGGTACACAATAAACAACGAAGCTCTGGTAGGCTCAGGATATGAAAAAGATTTAGGAGTTATAGTTAGCTCTGAACTCCATCTAAGAAAGCAACGCATAGAGACCAGAAACAAGGCAAATAAGGCATATAGATTAATTTTTAGGAGTGTTAAAAGTAAAAAGTACCGAAGTAATATTAAAGTTATATTCGGCGCTGGTCACACCTCATCTAGACTACGCTATGCAGTTCCGGTCCCCATATTACAGGAAAGATATAGGTCTATTAGAATCAGTACAAAGGAGAAAGACTAAAAGGATACAGGAGATGAGGAGTATTCCTTACGAAGCGAGATTGAAGCTACTAAATTTACATTCTTTAGAGAGACGTAGGTTGAGAGGGGACCTGACAGAAGTCTTTAAGTGGCATAAGGGTTATAACAAGGTGGACGTAAACAAAATTCTTAGGATCAGTAACCAGGATAGAACAAGAAATAACGGGTTCAAGCTTGAAAAATTTATGTTTTAAAAAAGAGATAGGAAGGAATTGGTTCTCAAATAGAGTGGTAGATGAATGGACAGTAGTTAGTGGTGAGTCATTAGGGAGCTTTAAGAGAAGATTAGACAGATTTATGGATGGGGATGATAGGTGAAAATAGGCATATATAGGTATATTTCATACAGGGACTGCCATGTGTAGGCCTGATTGCTTCTTGCACCTTCTCTTATTTCTTGTTCTTATGTTCTTATGTGTATGCATCGGGCTTCAAGTCCCACTCGAAACAGAGAACGCTACAGGTGCAGTAAGGTAACGGGTGAAGAAATGGACAGGTGTCCTCCTTTGTAGTGTTACTTGTTCACGTCTCACTCACTCCTTGGTGGGGAGAGAGGATGAACAACTGAACTTTTACGAACAATTCACGTGATCAATGTGTAGGGAGATGTAAGAGAGAGAGAGAGAGAGAGAGAGAGAGAGAGAGAGAGAGAGAGAGAGAGAGAGAGAGAGAGAGAGAGAGAGAGAGAGAGAGAGAATGTATATATATATATATATATATATATATATATATATATATATATATATATATATATATATATATATATATATATATATATATATATATATATATATATATATATATATAAATGCAAACGTTTCCGTCACCAATCCTCCATTCCTTGCTTCCCCCAAGTCATTACCTTTGTTCCTTTTATTCCTTTTAGCACACCTGTCCCCTCACGCCCCTCGCCCCTCACGCCACTCGTCCGCCCTCGCTCTTCCTCGAAACATTAGTTACACTTGATAATCCTGAAGCTTCCCGCGCCTCCCCCACTCCCGCTGATCCTCACGATGGTCTGTCCGCCAATCCGCGTAAGCCATTCCAAGAGGGTCGTCGCCCACACACACACACACACACACACACACACACACACACACACATAGAAGTTGTACATGGATTCAGAATAAATAGAAATACTAAAAATTGTTGTGCCTTTCTCCTCTCCCTTTTCTCTCTGTCACATTTTTTTTCCTTCCAGTTCTCCTCTTTCTTTTACTCTCTCTTCCTCCCTTCCTTCATAATCTCCCCTTCATATCTACTCGGGTTGAAACCTCCCACTCCTCGCCACTCCACCCTCACCTCCTGACGCAGAAACTGAGGGTGTGGACTCTGCATAATATACGGCAGCGGAATATCTAGAAAAATGGTAGTCTTCCATCCCTTCCTTTCTTGATTTGGATGTTGCCCGACCGAATAATAAATAAACTAGTAAATAAATAAATAAATAGAAAAAAATAAATATAAGCTAAAACTATACCCGGCTGAAATGTGTGTGATAAACACTCATAAGAGAGGAAAAAAGTAGGCAATTAGGAAAAAGCTAATCGGCCACCTCACTTATTGCCTAATTCCTTTCTATTCCTTCCTTCCACATGCACACACACACACACACACACACACACACACACACACACACACACTGAAGTAAAAACACGTAGACAGACTAGACATGACCATACGAGTGTAGGTCAGACCTTTGTTTATAAAGGAGGAGTTTCAAGAGTTCCGAACCTGAGTGGTCTCTATTGTAGTAGCCTTTCTTTTTCTTTTATGGGAGAGAGAAACTAACGGGCATTATTTTATCTTGAATTTCCTTTTTGCCTTTAGCTCCTCACTATGTATAAAACCCCTACGATATATATATATATATATATATATATATATATATATATATATATATATATATATATATATATATATATATATATATATATATATATATATATATATATTTTTTTTTTTTTTTTTTTTTTTGTATTAGAGGGACTCTGGCCAATAGTTACAAAAAGAGCGAAAAAAAAAAAAATAGACCACTGAGACACCAGTTCCGAAAGAAAGGTCAAAAGGATCATCCAAAATTGTCTTGAAATTTCTTTCTTGAAAAGTTATAGGAAGCAGGGAATATAGAAGCATGCAAGGAGTTCCAGAGTTTACCAGAAAAAGGGATGAAAGATTAAGAATACTGGTTAATTCTTGCATTAGATTGGTGGACAGAACAGGAGTGAGAGAAAGTAGAAAGTCTTGTGTAGCGAGTCCACTGGAGGACGGGAGGCATACAATTAGCAAGGTCAGAAGAGCAATTAGCATGAAAATGGTGGTAGAAGATAGCAAGAGTAATTACTCCACAGTAGACCTTAGCTCCACGCAGATCCATATCTCCTTTCACCCTCCTCCTAATAATAATCGCTACTAGTGGACTGACTACTGGGCCGTGTCACCCTCGAGGCTTTCCTCTTTATTTATTGCGGAGGGAGCAGGCGGCGTCCATAATTAATTAACATCGGAAGTCTCAGTAAATACCCTTTGTAATTTAGTTTCCTCTCCATTATGTTTTCGTTGTGAAGTAGTTGCCTCTCTCTCTCTCTCTCTCTCTCTCTCTCTCTCTCTCTCTCTCTCTCTCTCTCTCTCTCTCTCTGAGTCTCTGAGTCTGTCTCACTCTCCCCTCCTTCTCTCTCTCTCTCTCTCTCTCTCTCTCTCTCTCTCTCTCTCCCCTCCTTCTCTCTCCTCTCTCTCTCTCTCTCTCTCTCTCTCTCTCTCTCTCTCTCTCTCTCTCTCTCTCTCTCTCTCTCTCTCTCTCTCATTGAATATGTGTGCATATTTAGTTATTTTTACATTTATTTGTATACGAAATGAGAGAGAGAGAGAGAGAGAGAGAGAGAGAGAGAGAGAGAGAGAGAGAGAGAGAGAGAGAGAGAGAGAGAGAGAGAGAGAGGGAGAGTAATGCAAAGTAATGCCAGTAAGACCAGCTGCTTGATGCACGCAATAAGTTCCCTTTCTTTAGTGTTTCACAATAAGCTCACTCGATCCCCAATAGACGAAAACTTCCCGACACCCTCCTAAAGCTTGCCGCTGAGTTATCATATAGCCACCCCTTGACTGTTTCTGCTCCTTATAACGCTATAAGAACGTTAGAAGACGCCAAAATGCCAGTGGTCCCAGACTGAGCAGCTACTATGCATTTACTCGTTATCTGAATGTCTACTGCGTTTCCGTGGTGCAGTGGCTAGCTCGCCTGGCTACGAATTCGCAGGTCCTGTTGGGTCAGTGCGAATCGGCGCACAACTCACCCAGTTCTTCATCCTTCCTTTGGTTTATTTGGTAAATGGGTGCCTGGAAAAAAACTTTGGGAAGGTAAATTGTGGTTTTTGTGTTCCCCATGGTTAAGTATATCACTCATCACAGGTTTAAAGATCAATGAGACGTAAATGAGTGCGTAAGAACATAAGATAAGGGAAGCTGCAAGAAAGTATAGCGTATGATGCCAAATTGGTCTTCGTACGTCGAAGCGACATTTTGCTGAAGGCTTTATATCTTATTCTTTTATATATAACTTTGAATATAGAATTATATTCTGTACGGCATTAAACGCCTGGCCAGTATTCGAACACAACAACATCTTTTGAGTATTGCTTCGAAATAACGTAGTAGTGCCAACTAGCATTTTTTTTTTCGGTCAGACAACGTTTCACATTTTCTGTATGGAAGTCTGTTTCTTTCCATTATTTTGTTCTTAGCTCCTGTTCATTTCACAAGGAACAGCCAGTGACCAAAACAGATTTGTGGCTAGAATGTCCGGCAAGAGGCGAAAACTTGCACCAACGAGTTCGTTTGTTGTGTGTGTGTGTGTGTGTGTGTGTGTGTGTGCACTTGCTACAATCAAGAAAGTAAATCAGATTATGTGTGTGTGTACCACATCAAGAGGGAGGTAGGTATGCGGAATCTATTAAAAATTATATTTCTAATGCATTAATTAGATTTTCTTCATTAAGAAGGAAATCCTTTGCGAACATTTCCCTCGCGTGCTGGACTCCCTTGTGTGTGTGGCGCGGGCAAAAGATTGAATTATATCAAAGGGACACGTGCCCAGCTACTCAGGGACTCTCGTAAATACAGAAAAGAGAGGGCGAGGGCAGAGCGAAGTAATACATTGTATGTTTATACATATTACATGTATGTCAGTTTGGGGACAAAGCTAGAGAGACGAGGTGGTCTGGGTATGTCAAAAGGAAATTTGATTAATTTGATTTGATTGACAAAAAAAAAAAAAAAGGAAGATGCAGCAACGAGGAGTATACAGGGAGGAGGATGCTCAAGAAGGAAAAGGAGACCTAAGAGAAGGTCTGTGGACGCAGTGAAAGAAGTGATATTTGTAATGAGCGTGAATAAGGAAGGCGCAGATGACCGAGAGCGATGGAAAAGATGAATCCACTTTTGTGACCGACCTCTAACTGGAGGAGCCGAAAGAAGACACGTACAGCCATAGTCACAAATCAAGTACCATGCTGCACTCTCACTGCGATTTGATGTTTCCTTTAACTCCTCTGAAAGTTGACAGTCTAACAAGCCCTGACAATTAATAGTTTCACAGCAGATCTGAGGACTTAAGACTGAATAAAAGCACTAAACATTGTGTGTTGCTCTACCGTAGAACCCATATTCTGAAGTACTTCTTGGCCGCACCTCCACTACATTAAAAACTCTAATTGAAATGACACGAGATTAACAATTTTTCTGCATTACTAATTAAACAAACTAAAAGAACACCCTTCAGAACCAGGACTTCAAAAATAATCGTGGTGATAAAGGAAAGCATTACAGAATAATGGCGTGCTATACATCTGATCATGACTGCGTACTGTAGTCATGGGCGTGCAGGGGTTGGTGGGCCGCCCGCTCTCCCTCCAGCGCCCACAGCTTTAAGGCGACGGAGGGAAACAGTTGCCGGAGTCTGAAGGGGGGCGGGTGTGGGAGTAGGGAAAGGGAACGAGCACCAACGCAGAAACTAATTAACGGCGCGGCTCTTTGAGGAGGGCGGCGGGACCGTTTGTGTTTAGCGGTGGTCGGTCTTAATCACAGGCTGAGCGGGATTATTACATTTTTAAGCGGCCAGGAAGTGTGTGTGTGTGTGTGTATGTGTGTGTGTGTGTGTGTGTTAATGATGGTAATAATAATAATAACGATGCTAATACTATTACTACTACTACTACTACTACTACTACTACTACTACTACTACGACTATTAATCTATATAATTAAAAGAGCCTCGCTTGTCTTTCTGTCTATCTGCCTATCAGTTTGTCTACTATCAACGAATTAGACCATAAAGAGGTGAATGGGAAAATGGGAGAAAAGTACTGCCACGCCCATGGGTGCCGCCCGCGAGGGCCCCCCGCACGAAGGAGGTAACGGGCTTGCTATTTGAAGTGAATTTCTCCTTTTAAGATATAAGATTTAGCTGTAATTCGCCTCACCTGTGTCCTCCTTACGAAGACTGGTCTGCTGCCCCGCCTGTGATCGCACCATGGGACGTCATTTATTATTGTATTTAGATTCTATTTTTTTTTGGCTGCCCATCAATCAATATGTTAACTTATTTCTATCTACTTGTTTATGTTTATGTGTGTATGTATCTATGTAAGTATGCATGTGTGTACACGCATGAAATAAGTATATATGTGCTGTATGCATGATAGTATCCATATATTATTTACATATATTCACTTTTCATACGTCAATCTGTATTCTATCTTATGTGGCGGGACGCTTCGCCAGCCGCGCCCGCCCAGCAACCACCCCTACATCCCCAGTCTGTGTCCGCCCAGCCATGCTGGCGGACATGAGTAGTCTGTGTCCGCCTTTCCTCGGTGGCGGACATGTGACTTGCTGGCAGCTACTTTATTATAATTTTGTACAGTTTTATTATATCAATATACGGCAGCTGATTTTCATCACCGTGTTTCCTTGGCCACCACTTCTACAGAAGTACTAGAAGTATATATACATTATCTAGTACATCTGCACCGTCTGCTATCTGTTGGTTATCTATTTATCCTAATTTCAATATTTATACCTCCATTTCTCCACCATCTACTCTGCCGAGCTGTATATCTGCTTTAATATACATTCAGCTCAAACCCTGAATTTTCAATAAATAACATTCTGCTTCGAAAGTAATGCTCTTTAACCATTATGAAGAATGCATGTAGGAAGATGGATGTAGTGCAGTATTTGTGATATTCAAGCTGAGAAAATATTCATTGATTAGACAAGCTAGAATAAAAAATGAAAGAAATGACTCTGTATGAATTAATGTAGGAAGTAATGCTCTTTACCCATTATAAAGAATACATGTAAAAAAGACGGATAGACGGCAGGGAGTCGCAGTATTTGTGATATTCGAACTGAGAAAATAGTGTGATTGATTAGAGACAGACTAGAGTACAAGAAGAAAGTATTGCCTCTGCATGAACTAACGTACATAAAAAGGAAGACTAATAGATTGATGTGTAAATTCGTGTGTAGTGGTTTTGGAAATTGGAAACTAAGTTATGGCCCATTGTTATTAAGTTGGGATAGATTTACCAGAGAAAGTAGTGAAAAAAAGTAGGAAAGTAGGAAAAAAAAAAAGACAAGTAAGTCGATATTGAAAAGTGAGTTACCGCTCCGCGACAACGATGTTACATTATAGTGGCGGATAGGTTTTCTGAAGAACATGGCATGAATATTTTGTGTCTGTCAAGAAAAAATAAACTTTTATAGATGAAACGGGCGTAATGAAATTCTGAAAATTTCTGAAAAAATGGTTTTTAAGAAAGGCCAGGGATGGTATGCAATAAACTCGAGTGTGAAATACGGCCAATTCTATATTTGCGCAATGTGATACATCGTTCTCAGTAGGAAATTAGTCGGATTTGAGTATACGTGTGCAAATTTATTGACGTTGCAGCAATAGATAGAAGAGTAAAAGTAAATCAACACATTATTACTATGTTAAAATTATATTAGTATGATAGAGTTATGTTAAAATTATAAGAGAGAGAGAGAGAGAGAGAGAGAGAGAGAGAGAGAGAGAGAGAGAGAGAGAGAGAGAGAGAGAGAGAGAGAGAGAGAGAGACGAGAGAGAGGAGAGAGAGAGAGAGAGAGAGAGAGAGAGAATTCTGATTGCAGCATTCAGATAAAAGATAAAATAGTGGTGCTAACGAAAGAATGCTGGAGCCAACGTGTTCTAATTGAAAAGAGAGAGAGATGTACCATTGAGGAATACAATAGGATATCACAAATATGAAAGGGAGGGAGAAAGGAAGGAGGGGATGAATGAAGGACTTAGAGAAGTGAGAAATAGGGAAGAGAGGGAGTCAGAGGAAAGAGTAAGAACAAAGGAAGGATGAATGGGAGAATCGGTAGAGGGGATGCATGCAGATGAAGGGACAAAGGTTGGCGAAGTAAAATGTATGAAGGAAAACAAGAGAGGCAACACGTAAAGCACCATAGAAACACTATTTGAGCGGCGTGAAGCAAGGAAGAATACACAGGCTGGTGAAAGTGAAAATCGAGTCAAGTACCGCTGGAAGTAAATATTTAGCAGCCAGATAAGTTAAACAGTTGAATGAATGAGAGAAAGGCTCCTTCATCTGCCTGTGAGGGAGGTAATCAGCTGGAAATTCCCTCAACTGATATTCACAAGACTGGACATCTTTAGGAAACTGACAGAAATATGGTTAGAAGACATTGGCCCTCAACAAAAAAAGTGAGCCATTAACTGTACACTCCGATTATGAATATGTATTTCCAATGACGTTTGCACTAGTAATAAATACCAGTAACATAATTATATTCGTTACAGTTCTTTGCTTGAGATAAAAATAGAAGATTGATGGACGTAACTATTATCCAATATCGACTGAACCTCGCGGTGCAGTGTCTTGGTGATCCTGTGGTTAGCGAGACGTGGCATGCCTTCGTGTCATCATCAGATGGGCGGGGCTTATTTCGCTGGGAAAAGTGTACATAACCAGAAATGGCAGTCCTCCCACGGCAATGCCGCGCCCCAGCCATAGGTGGCGCCTGAGTGTGGCTTCTGTACTGCCACGATGATGTCACACTGTTGCTGTGACCATTGTCGTCGCTCGTCTTCGCCATCAAGGGACGGTGAGCGAAGACGATAGCTATTGCAGTGGAGAGGAACGACGACGTCAATAGGGAAGCGATGGTGAGTATTATATATCACTGTAGCTCGACATCGTCATATTTGGTATTACCGTCCTATGCTACTGTCATCGTCGTTGCCTGGATTTTAAGGGTGAAGATTGTGGTTAAACTACAGAGATGTATAAGAACAGATGGCTAACAGTTGGCCGAGCTTGTGTGTGTGTGTATGTGTGTGTGTGTGTGTGTGTGTGTGTGTGTGTGTGTGTGTGTGTGGTTACGGCTTTAGGGGAGAAGCACCCAGAAGCATTAGGCAGAGTCAGAGGCAATTCATGTTGGGTGAAGTGATCGTCTGGCCCTGTGATCCGTGGACGCAGTGGCCTGAGAAGAGCGAAGTGCCCACCCTGCCGTCCCTTTGGTGTCGTAGCTCAACAGCAACGTCAGGCAGCCTTCGCGCGAGTCTCTTTTAGGATTTGATTTAACACGGGGAAAAAAGTTACTACTTCTAGCACTCCTTACAATTCATCTCATATTATAGATTACATTTTGCTTCCAGTAGTACATATCATTAGGGGGTGTGTGGTAGGTTTTGGTTACGTAATGGTGCTTGAGGAGCAGGAGAGCAGGAGTGGATGTAGCAAGCTGCACGTAACTCCAGCGTTTGTTACTGAGCTTTCATGTCTACCTTTAAATCCCAAAGCCACCCTATCACTGGTATTAACTGAATAACACAATTTACTCGCAGGATCTATCATTTTTCAGGTTTTGTTACTAGACTGTCAGTTCACCGGAGGACTTAAGACTGAGAGAAGACTAAGAACAAAGCGGGAATGAATCTTTTTTATGTAATAGGGGCACTGGCGAAGGGCAACAAAAAGGAAGAGAGAGAGAGAGAGAGAGAGAGAGAGAGAGAGAGAGAGAGAGAGAGAGAGAGAGAGAGAGAGAGAGAGAGAGAGAGAGAGAGAGAGAGAGAGAGGAGAGAGAGAGAGAGAGAGAGAGAGAGAGAGAGAGAAAGGCCCACTGAAGTGCCAATCATTAAGAAGGTTATTCGACATCTGATCATCATTCCATCTTGAGTGGTAATCAGTACACAGGTAACTTTTCCAGGCAATAAAATGGAGCCAGTGCGTGCCTTTTTTTTTTTTTTTTCACTCAAACTTCACCTCTTTTGATCCATGATGGATTAACTTATCACCATATAAGAGCTCTCTCTCTCTCTCTCTCTCTCTCCTCTCTCTCTCTCTCTCTCTCTCTCTCTCTCTCTCTCTCTCTCTCTCTCTCTCTCTCTCTCCTCATGTAAATCCAAGCTGGTCGTTTGACGAATGACTATAGCACATTTTGAACAAAGAACAAATTGGTACAACGCACTGACTTACCGCACCACTATCCTTACATCACAGTACTGTCTGATTAGAGTAAGAGTCGGAAAAAAGAGATAGATGGTATAAGCTGCGGGAAATGATTGAATTAAAACCCTGCTTTGTAAGTGCCGGATTGTGGAAGGGCGGAACGAAGACGAGAGAAAGGAAGAAATGGGAAATAACATTGCGCTACATCTGAAGCAGAAACCTGGATGGTGCCTGGCATAAACTAACTCCCGCTTCATTCGTCACTTGGCGCTTCTGTGTGAGCGAGTTACACCTTGGCTGAAGGGAGTTCCAGGCGGGGCGAGAGTGTACCTGACACCTGTAATCGCGCCTCTCATGCACGGTAATGGCAGACTCGCTCCCCGGCATCAGGTGCAAATGAACTTCATGGCCTGAAAATTCCCCAACCTTATTCCGCAATTTTTATGCCTCGTATTCTTAAACGCTTTGGCTTCATATCAGAAAGATCTTTAAATAAATAATTAGTCGGGTTCTAATGAGTGTTTTTTTTTTCTCCTTGATTCAGAAAATAAGTCTAGAATCGTGAAAATACTGCTAAAAACTGCACTGATTTTCACTAACTCCTCAAATAGCGGAAATAAGACGCTGAAGTGTGTGAAGATACGGTACGTGTGTGTATGTGTGTGTGTGTGTGTGTGTGTGTGTGTGTGTGTGTGTGTGTGTGTGTGTGTGTGTGTGTGTGTGTGTGTGTGTTGCATAATCACGTATCATTTTTTTTTTGGGTGGGGGCTCTTAGATTTCTATAAATGTAAAGTATCTTATTCCACTTGATTCCTTGAACAGTCTAGTAGTTACCGAGTAAGTGCGGTGCGTGGATTCCACAGAAATAGTAAATAAGAGGAAATAGTACAGGAAAGTCACATTTATAACTGAACGTATTAATATGTCTAATGGTGAAATGTTTGGAGGGTTTGTTGATAAAATGGAGTTGGAAAGTATGAATATTATCTTGACTGAGGGGCGTGTGACTGGGCGCAAGAGAGCATGAATGAGAGATTGACTACATACTGGTAAATGGGAGAACGCGTGAAATTGTGTAGCATGTGTGGATAGATGAAGATGGTATGGCTAATATTGTGTCTCATTACAATATGCTGGTTGTGGAGTGCGTGGAAATTAGTGATATACTTGCCACCCACACCTTGGGAGGTCACCTTCAGGAGCCAGGTGGCCACCAGGTAACACGTAGCGCATCTGGCACCCGGCACTGCCATTGACCCGCGGGATTGGAAAGGTTATTCATATTAACCGAAAGAGAAAAGCCTGAATAAGGGCTAAAAATTAATCCTGTATTGCGTACTGAGAAAAAAAGAAAAGAAGAAAAAAAAAAAAAAAGAAAAAAAAAAAAAAAAAAAAAAAAAATATATATATATATATATATATATATATATATATATATATATATATATATATATATAATATATATATATATATATATAATATATATATTATATATATATATATATACGAGTATATACGAGGTGTGTCATTAAAGTTCCAGGACTGGTGCCACACAAGTTTTATTTCACATCCAGGCTACAAACTATAAGGTTATCTCCTTCGAAGTAATCCCCCTGGCACCGCATGCACTTGTCCATCCTTCTCTGCCAGGCTTGCATGCACTGCTGGAAGGATTCTTGCGGGATGCTCCTCAGCTCCGTCGTCACGGCCTTTTTGATGTCGTCCGCATCATCAAAACGGGTCCCCTTCATGACCTCCTTGAGCTTGGGGAAGAGGAAGAAGTCGCACGGAGCGAGGTCAGGTGAGTAGGGCGGTTGCTCCAGCACGGCGATGTTCTTCTTGGCCAAGAACTCTCTGATGCTCAGGGCATTGTGAGCAGGCGCATTGTCGTGGTGAAGCAGCCACGAGTTGCCCTGCCACAACTCCCGCCTCTTCTCGCGCACTGCACGAAGCAGACGCCGCAGTACTTCTTTGTACACATGTTGGTTGACTGTCTGGCCCTGTGGCAAGAACTCGCAGTGGACGATGCCCCTCACATCGAAGAAAGCGATCAACATGACCTTGAAGCTGGACCTGGACTGCCTTGCTTTCTTCGGCCGTGGCGACGCCGGACTCTTCCATTGAAGGCTCTGGCGTTTGGTCTCCGGGTCGTACTCAAATACCCAGGACTCATCGCCGGTGATGACTCTCCTGAGCAAGTCTGGTTCAGTTTCCAGACGCTCGAGGATGTCCTGACACACCTGCATGCGTCGTCCCTTCTGGTCATCGTTCAGGAGTCTCGGCACCATCTTCGCACAGACTTTCCGCATGCCCAGATCTTCAGTGATAATCTTCCACACGCTGTTGTGGTTCATGCCAAGCTCATCTGCGATCTTTCGAACAGTCAACCGACGATCGTCACGCACCATCTGCTTGACACGCTCAACATTGGCCTCATTCCTGCTCGTTGAGGGTCTTCCACTCCTGGGGTCATCTTCCACGTCCTCCCGGCCCTCTTTGAACCTCTTGCACCACTCAAAAACACGTGAGCGTGACATTGTCTCATCCCCGTACACTTTTTGCAGCATACCCAGTGCTTCTGACGGCGTTTTCCCCAACTGCACCAAAAACTTCAAGTTTGTTCGCTGTTCAGCGCTCATTGTTAAACGACCTGCAACAGAGGACATGATTTTAAAAGCACGTAAGAAAAAGATTAGTGACTGTAGAGGGTTGGGAGCGCAGTTGTATACTCCAGAAGGATTACTTTGAAGGGGAAATATGGTGGTTTGTGGCTTGGGTTTGAAATTCATCTTTTAGGACACCAGTCCTGGAACTTTAATGACACACCCTCGTATATATATATATATATATATATATATATATATATATATATATATATATATATATATATATATATATATATATATATATATATATATATATATATATATATATATATATATATATATATTGCAGCTGTATAAGGGAGAGGGGAAAAAGATATTTAGAAAGATGAGGTAATATTTATGGAAAACGCAGAGGTTCCCCCAGCTGTTAAATGTTTTACACATTTACTGAACACAGGCACACGCAGAACACACACAGATGCATCGCCGCGAAAAATGTACAACAATCCCATTCTGAAATAGTGTTTCCCATTTTCATGAAATTCTTTCTTGTTGCAGAGTAAAAGAAAAGAAAATGTGAGGGCAAAAAATTGTAGTGGTGTGTGTGTGCGTGCGTGTGTGTGTGTGTCTGTGTGTGTGTGTGTGTGTGTGTGTGTGTGTGTGTGTGTGTGTGTGTGTGTGTGTGTGTGTGTGTGTGTGTGTGTGTGTGTGTGTGTGTGTGTGTGTGTGTGTGAGTGAGTGAGTGAGTGAGTGTGTGTGTGTGTGTGTGTGTGTGTGTGTGTGTGTGTGTGTGTGTGTGTGTGTGTGTGTGTGTGTGTGTGTGTGTGTGTGTGTGTGTGTGTGTGTGTGTGTGTGTGTGTGTCACATTTTAGATGAATACAAGAGTGTAGATTTTAAGGTATTGTTTACGAAATACAGAATACGATTAACACGCTTCTTAAACATGAGCCGAGGACTGTGCATGCTTAAAGGACACTTTCAACCCATCCTGGGCTGTGTAAACAGTGATGACCATCTACTTGAATAAGATGAAGGGCAACACAGCTTGAGAAGATGGGAAAGACGGGAAAAAGAGCTAAAACGATTGAAAATGGTGTCTTATGCCTTACCTAAACATTTCCTCCGACAGGTCCAGCTTATCAGTATGCACCCCCATCGCAGCCACAGTGAAGGCATCCCCCTTCTGTAGCAAGTCCGGGCAGGTCATGTCATGGGGGATAAGACGCAAACAGTATTAGGTTCAGGAAGGTACGCTGGAGATCCTTAGTTGATTTTAGTTGTTCTGTAGGAAAAAAAAGTGAGTAATGCATTTAAATTTCTGTACAATACTAGTAGATGGAACGAACTAAAAAAAAATAATAGGTACCTGACATAATACTTGACATTTACTTTATTATATTGTATTTGTTATTAAATCATAGTCATTCATGTTCTTAGTATCACTATACTGGGTACACGTACGTATATGTAATCCTATTCATGGATATGGAAAAAAATAGTTAGGTATGTTTCATACAGGGCTACGTGTAGGCCTGATGGCGTCTTGCAGCTTCCCTAATTTTCTTATGGCCTTTTTTATGTTCTTATTCCCAAAACTTTCAAACAACAAGCAACACACACACACACACACACACACACACACACACACACACACACACACACACACACACTTTTTCATACAATGTAGTTAGTTATTGGAACGCTTGCGGTTTCCTGATATTCCACGGAAACTCAGAAGCTGGGAGATACACAGTATTAAAAGTAACAAGGCCACATCAATTATGGCTGGCTGTTCACTGACTTTCCCAGAATCTAATGGAATGAATGGACACGCAGGCAGTGGTCCCTCGTGTCAGCAAGTCGGAGGGGAAGCCACAGGAATGTACACAGGCCCCTCGTTTTCTGAGTGAACTGAGAGGGCAGGCACTTACCCATTTCGTAATAAACTGGTATTCAAATGCGGCGAGTAATACATTAAAGTACACTAAATCCTGAAGACCGGCCGTTCATAAGACAGTGCCGGAGGGTGGCTTAAGTCCAAGCCGCTCCTCCAATCTCATCTAAGCCACGTGCCTTCCTAAAACACCCACAGAAAGCCGTATTATCTACTCCACCTTAATTCAGATTTAGCTGCATCATCTCTTAAACAATTACTTCACCTCGCCGAGTCTTTTGTCTTCTTGCAACTTGTATTTCCTTTTCCCTTACCAAGACGTTTTAGGTTTTAACTAAATCTCTCTCTCTCTCTCTCTCTCTCTCTCTCTCTCTCGCACATACATACCTTACTAACGCATTTCCTGCCTCAGTTACCACCACCACCACCACCACCACTACCTACCTAAGCACTGCACTCCTCTCCCTCCGACTTTTTCTTTCTCTTTCTCGGGTCCAAGTATAACAGTGCATTATCCTGCAGTCTTCTACTCTTACTCCTACTCTTACTACTGCTGCTACCTGAAAACTTAATATTGTTGGGTCTATATCGCATTTTCCTCACTTAATTTATTGTTAGAAATATAAGCGCAGGGGTCTGGCACCACCTGAGGCCATTTTTATGATATTGGACGTGATATTTATGGAGGCCCGATTATCGTGCTTGGAACTCAGGCCGGGAGGAGGAAGAGTGGGGCGAGGAAAAGCACCGGTAATGCTGGACTATATTTTGCTGCTGCAACTCAGTGTTTTAGAGAGAGAGAGAGAGAGAGAGAGAGAGAGAGAGAGAGAGAGAGAGAGAGAGAGAGAGAGAGAGAGAGAGAGAGAGAGAGAGAGAGTACTGATGATGCAGACACACGGAAAGACAAACAGGCAGATAGACAAACAGACAAAGCAATAGTAATAGAGACAGAATAACAAACAGAGACAGGCAAATAGACAAGCAAACATACAGGCAGCCAAACAGAGTAATTATAATAGCAACCCACCGCAAACACACATACGTATCTCATTTAATACGCGGACATGACGGAAAGATACAAAATGCGGCAGAGAGGAAGGGGAAAAAACACGACCGTTTTCATCCTCTTGTCCTGTTTTCCATTCACTACTGGACGAGACCTTTCCACGCCGCTGGTCACTCGTGTTTAGAGGCCACGAGTAATGCTGCTTACACACACACACACACAACTAAATTAGATTCTGCAGGCGACTTTCGTTCTAAAATGATTGCGTCTCTTCTCTCACATCACAGGCTTCCCCAGGCACAGGTATGCACCCGTTTGTGGGGATTAATACCAAACCCTTTGATGTCTGACCACAGTGTCTTTTTAGGGGCACGCTCGTTTTATTTATCACCAGAACATTTTTCCCTCAGGAGACGCAGCCATAACCGGACGACCCCCAAAAAAGTAAGAAAGTGCCGTATTTAATAATTTCTGCTGGTGCATCATGTGTGTCGGGCCAGAGCAACCTAAAATCTGGAGGCAGTGTTCTGAAACTCTTGGGGGCTGTCGACACCATTTTTTAATCTTATAACGATGATTATTCGGGTTATCATGGGTGTTTTCTCATTAGTAACGCAGAATTCTTGTTAACGTATTATTTTACGCTTATTGTAACACGTAGTATCGCATGATGGTTCCCAAGAAGTAGAATGGAAAACTGATAGAACTCGTAATTGCTCTCTCTCTCTCTCTCTCTCTCTCTCTCTCTCTCTCTCTCTCTCTCACCTTGTTTGTCTTCGCTTGTCTTACTGAAAATCACCAGAGCTCTTTACAGCATTCACACCTCTCTTGTCATCACTGTAGCCGTGAAGTGTGTTGTTCACTGATGGTCTGTAGTCTTTCAACTTGACCGCTGTTGAATGAGGTTTGCCATAGTTAATCTTAGAAGCATCGTCTGCCTCTGGATATGCTACTCTTTCAGTATTGTCCACTCCATGGTTCTTATTTTTGTGTCGTTACCTTTCCTTAAAAAATGATAAAAGGTATGAGGAAACGTAAAATTGTCGTGATATTTAAGACCGTACTCTAAAATATTTTGCTCTCTTACCATGATTATTTTTAAGGGACACATGACTAGCGGGGTTTTCGAGATAGTTTCCCCTGCTGATAATGTAGGAATCTTATTAATATGTCACTAGAACAGCAAGAAATAACCTTAAAAACCCGTGCAACTTCAACTGAAGTCTTTTGAAAATAGCAGAGGCGCGGCGCAGAAGTGATTCAGGGTATGTTCCTTGTTCCAATGGCTCTGGTCGCGAGAGGATTCACTGGAGGAGAGCGTTGTCCTTAAGGGAAGCCAGACGGTCATTGTGTGTATCACGGACCTCAGCTGTCATATCTTGTTTGGCGTGTTTTTTTTTTTTTTTTTTGTATCTGGTGATTTGTAAGAGTAGTACATGTAAGAAGTATTATTTAAAATTAAGAATCGTAAATATTGTGCAGGCTCTGACGTGACACACCGTTCTTCCGCGAGAGAAGAACGGTGTGTCACGGTGTGTGAAGTAGTGCATGACACCAGTATGAAATAATGGTATATATATCTCTCCCCCTACTGATATGATATAATATAACATAACATAACATAACATAGCATACCGTGATATAGATATTATATAACAGTGGCGGACGTCTATGGCAGGATGAGAGAGGTAAGGTGAGGCGTGAGGGTGTAGGACAAGAGGAGGGAAGATGTGTCCGGAAGGGAGGACGAAAGAGGAAGGGGGGGGATAGGTGTGAGTATGTTGGAATGTCAGGTCATGCTGAAATGAAAGAGGTGAGGTCGAGGCGAGTAGATGAGGAAATGGAGAGGATGGTAGGGGACGAGATGAGGGGATTAGGTGAAGAAAATGTAGATGAATTGTATAAATATTTCGTAGATAAAGTTCATACAGGTCAGTTAGCAAATATCCCGTATAGAACAATAAGATCACAAAAAAAATGACCCTAAATGGATGACTGCTAGGTTAAAGCATTATATAGGACGTAAGAGAAATATATATAAGAGATTAAGGGCAGGCGAAGAAGTTTTAAGGACACAATATAATGAATTAGTTAGAACAGTCAGGAAGTTAACGAGGAAAGCTAAGGACAATTATGAATTAAAGGTAGCCAGCCAGGCGAAGACGGACCCCCAAGGGATTTTATCAGGTATACAGGACGAAGAATAAGGATACTGTAGGTCCATTAAAGGCAGCAGATAGGGAGCTTTCTGGGGAGGAGATAAGTAAACTTCTGAATGATTATTTTTTAACTGTCTTCACCCAGGAAAACATGCAGGATATGCTAGATAGTGAACAGGTGTTTAGAGCAGATGAGAATGAGAAGCTGACAGATATTTCCATAACTAGGGAGATAGTGGAACAGGAGATAGATAGGCTAAAAAAGTTCAAGTCACCGGGACCTGATGAAATATATCCCAGAGTACTTAAGGAATGTAAAGAGATTATTAGTGAGCCGTTAGTTTATGTTTTTAGGAAATCACTGGAGTCGGGTGAGGTACCAATAATGTGGAGGCAGGCTAATGTAGTACCCATCTTTAAGAAAGGAGATAAAACTTTAGCGTCTAATTATAGACCTGTCAGCTTAACTTCAGTTGTAGGTAAGATGTTAGAGTCAATAACAACGAGGAACATTAGGGAACATTTAGACAAACATAACTTGATAAATCAGTCACAACATGGCTTCACGAAGGGGAAGTCTTGCCTGACAAACTTGTTAAGTTTTTACAGTAAGGTGTACGAGGCAGTAGATAATGGTGATAGTTATGATATCTTATATCTGGACTTTAGTAAAGCATTTGACAAGGTACCCCATCAAAGGCTCCTGAGAAAGGTTAGGGCACACGGGATAGATGGGAAGGTGTTAGGCTGGATAGGGTCATGGCTTGGTAACAGGCGACAGAGAGTGGTAATAAACGGCTCGAAATCCGAATGGGGTCATGTAATTAGTGGGGTGCCACAGGGATCAGTATTAGGGCCATTGTTATTTCTAATATATATATATCAATGACTTGGATAGTGGAATTAGTAGTGATGTTAGTAAATTTGCGGATGACACAAAGATAAGTAGATTAATTAGGTCAGAATCGGATGCCATCGCCTTGCAGGCAGACTTAGATAGAATGAATGAATGGACGGATAGATGGCAAATGCAATTTAATATCAATAAATGCAAAGTGCTTAGCGTAGGTAGAGGAAACCCACACAATAGGTACACATTAAACAACCAAACTCTGGTAGGTACAGGGTACGAGAAAGATTTAGGAGTTATAGTTAGCTCTGAACTCCGTCTAGGGAAACAATGCATAGAAGCCAGAAACAAGGCAAATAGGGTACTAGGATTCATTTTTAGGAGTGTTAAAAGTAGAAGGCCGGAAGTAATATTAAAGTTGTACTTGGCGCTGGTCAGACCTCATCTAGACTACGCTGTGCAGTTCTGGTCCCCACATTACAGGAAAGATATAGGTCTATTAGAATCAGTACAGAGGAGAATGACTAAAAGGATACAGGGGATGAGGAGTATTCCTTACGAGGCGAGGTTGAAGCTCTTAAATTTACATTCTCTAGAGAGACGTAGGTTAAGAGGGGACCTGATAGAAGTCTTTAAGTGGTATAAGGGTTATAACAAGGGAGATGTAAGCAAAATTCTTAGGATCAGCAACCAGGGTAGAACAAGAAATAACGGGTTCAAGCTTGAAAAATTTAGGTTTAGGAAGGAGATAGGAAAAAATAGGTTCTCAAATAGAGTGGTAGATGAGTGGAACGGACTCAGTAATCATGTAGTTAGTGCTAGGACACTAGAGAGCTTTAAGAGAAGATTAGACAAGTTTATGGATGGGGATAACAGATGGAAATAGGTAGGTGTGTTTCATACAGGGACTGCCACGTGTAAGCCTGGTCGCTTCTTGCAGCTTCCCTTATTTCTTATGTTCTATGTTCTTATGTCATTACTGAATACTGGTGTAATGAACTACTTTGTTGCGCGGAAGAAAGCTGTCTCACGTCTAAGGTGAAGCAACCAACCGGCACCCACCTGCTATTACTAGTCCGCGGATTAACTGCAGTTGGCGAGTAGGGTGTACATTCAAGTGTGAGACCTGCGGGACTGTGGCGAAGTGTTGCTGTGTGAAGGACCCCGAGGTGCGGGACATGGTGGTCGAGGATTGACCACCAGGCAGACAAGAGACGGAGCGGAGCGGTGAGTGTTGCTTGGGGTAGTAAAGGTGTGTGTCTAGGTGATGGTAAGGGAACAGACTAGACGTTTATGGCGATCCTTCTCTCCTTCCTTTCTTGGTGGTGGTGGTGGTGACGGACTTGCCTTGTCGTGCCAGTTCGAAACCTTAAATCCACCACTAAATGATAATTTTATTAATCATCCCCCTAGAGAGTTAGTACCGGTATGTCAGATTACAGTGAAATCTTAGTTGTAAGTGTGGATTCTTACCCAACGTATCGTAATATTTCTCCATGTTTCGGGCCATGCCAGGCGTTCGCAATGGTTTGAGTTGCCGGTGGTCGCTGGCTGTTTTAATGTAGTTCTGGCTAATACGCTCCCACAGTTCTCCGAAGCACATTCTAAAATCAGCTCTCGTGATACATCTTGATGTACTGTATCAATATGCTACAAAACACTAATCCCAAGTGTTTATGCTAACAGTATCCACGGGATCTGGTGATGCATACTCTACAGGGCATTTATTATAAACTAAATACTACGCAAATAGGCTCTCAGTGTTTTCACATTTACTTCTGGTCTCCTGCTACATATTTTGTTTGAAACATTTTTCCAGTGGTTTCTTCAGAGACTAATGTTATGTCTGGCAAATCCCGAAAAGAATCGAGCAAGTATTACTTGTGCGCTAGGGATACTGTGACGGCTGAAACCGTTCCGAGACGAAAGAACCGACCGATATCAGACACTAAAAAAGAAAAAAAAAAAAATATATATATATACATATACATATATACATACATACATATATATATATATATATATATATATATATATATATATATATATATATATATATATATATATATATATATATATATATATATATATATATATATATATATATATATATATGAATTTGCAGTATTGTTATAAAAATTCGATCTATTTATGTGCTGCGGTTGATTGCACAAACGTATCACTAAAGAAGATCCAAGGTGTGAAAGGATGGGTTGTATTTCCAAAGAAGAAGAAAAAAAAGGCAACTCGGAGAAAACGTTGGGAGGCACAATGTCAACAGACAGTCTTCACCAGCGTCCTGCAAAGATCTCGCACCTAAACATGATTGCTTCTTTCATATGTGCCGGGATTTACTAAGGTTTATGTTAATTGCATAAATGGATAAAGTAAACTTATATTGAGAGAAAAAAATAGCATTCGTCCTAAGGGTGACGATACATCCCAAACCCGAAAATCGGATAATGTGTGTAGTATTTAACTTGTCTTGCCACATTTCTTGCTTTCTACTTAATTATGATGACTAAAAATGTTCCTAATATTTTATTAATTAGTTTCATAAAATGACGTAAAGGTTTTTTTCCATCATACCGAGATTTTCGTGTAAAGTCGGCTGTTCAATTTCGCAGTTTTTTCCAAGCCATTGCGAAGGTTGGATTTGGGATAATATTACCGGCGCCACGTAACCGTAACTGCTGCGGCAACGAGGGCAGTGCAATCAATATAGCTCTTCCTACCATGGCAGTCCAGATTCTCACACTTTGGCATGCAGATTGAGTCATGCTGCCACAATAAATGCCAGCGAGTAGTTGGCAGCACAGTATACATTATGGAAGGAATCTTTAATTGGGGTAACGTGATTGTGGTAACCTGGCTCAGCTCTCCGGGTTGCCAAGCGCCATGTCGGGTCGTTGTGTTGCAGGGGGAAAGTTTATAGTAACGTATCACGCCAAGGGAAGGGAAGCAAACACCACGTCCTGATTATCGTCGATGTGCATTTCTCCTTGATTGTTGGATTTGTCTGTTCTCTCTTTTTTTTTTTTTTTCTCTCACGCTTAGATCCACGCTGCTGAGTACAGAAAACCCACAGGCATATTAGTCACTGTCCATGATTTATTCACTAGTCTGGTTAGCTCGTGATGTTGAAGTTTTTCACCCTATACGTGGCACCGTTACTCAGAATACTGAGGTGCATTAGCTTATCAGCGGTAATCCATTCAGGTGGTCTTGTGTTGTTGCTGTGGGGTAGATTTTCTGGCTCTTCTCTGCCGACACCAAACATTCATATACTTAGTTATATATTCACACAGATTGAGCGTGGTACAATGGCCAGTTTAACAATCCGGGTAGATTTGGAGGGTGTACTATGTGCCCACCCCTTTTTCGGCAGCCTATGGCGCGCTCTGTACTAGTAGCGATGTTTTAATTGCGAAGAAATTGCCAAATTATGATTACTACAGTTCAGGTCTAACGATAGCAAGGAATAAGTAAGACACGTAGTTTTCGTTTTTCCTTCTTTGACTCGTCTCCATCTGATCGCCGATCTGCACCAGGCCCGTGTTGACTGGCTATCTCAGCGTTTTACTTGACGTTATACTCGCTCTTGTCCCTGTCCATAGGATGTTTTATTTTGGAAGCAACTCCCGCTTAGGGCATCGTTTGGGCGTGGTGGGGCGTCATTGAGAGGCATGGGGAGTCGCGGGTTCTGGTGGCGCGGCAACAGCTGGGCGTACTGGGCAAAGCAGGAAATACTAATACGCAAAGTGAAAATGGTGCATTTCTGTTTTATGCTAATTAATTATTTCATGGCGTGCTCATCACTCAGGCGTAACATGACAACCCACCAGTGACTGTGTCGTCCCGCGCGCCGCGAGCCACGACCACCTGCGTGCTGCGGCCGAGGGGCGACCACGCCATGCAATAATTAATTATTCTCTAATAAAGGACAGATGCATTTTTTCAGCACTCTGCACTGAATTTCGTATTTTGCTATGTCGACCTGAACCCAATGAAAGAATGCTAATTTCTCGCGGCTGGTGATGGACACAACACTGGAAGCCTGACGCACCGTGCCGCCGCCCCGGAGCATGCAAAGCTGCAGTCTCTCGCTAGCGGAAAGGCTGACGAACAGTCATGAGGAGCTCGGCAACATGGACAAGGCCTGGAGTGTGATGGCACGGGGCGGGATTCAAGGCGTCATCTTTACCCAGCTTGGCTGAGGCTCAGTGTCTAGCGCGCCGCACCATTGGCCTGCCTCCTGATCTCGGGAGATAATCGTTTGAACGACGCACAGGACGGGAAGGGCAGTAAGAAAATGACTCGCTGAGGCTCAAAGACCAAGGCAACACATGACCATAAAGGTCACGCTGCAAATATCGTGCCTTCACTACCTCCACTTTTACATTTTTGGATCTAGGAGGCGGTGTGTTGCAGCTTGTCTAGCTGCCCAGTAGATGCTAGTTCGACCCTGGCTTACGTAGTTTCTTGGTGGGAGGAGTAATGCCATCTCTCGTACCCCAGATCGGGTGACTCACGACTTTTTTTTTTTTTTTTTTTTGTAAGAAAGGTAGTGTGAATTTCTGTAATCGAAGAAAATATAAAGTAGAATTGAGGACTATATAAATAAATAGATAAATAAATAAATAAATAAATAAGTTTGAAAATTATACTGGATGTCTAGCAGAATAAAGTCCACCGTAAAATTAACAAAAATTAATGCCTGTAGATAAGTATATCTATTTCTCCCTGAAAATGTTTCGAGACTTCATTCAGCTCGTAGCGCTTTCTTCTGCTTTAGTATAAGCCCGGGGACAGGTAATTATTGCACTGGAAGCTATGAAGTTTTCAATAACAATATCCCAGCTAAGGCTGATGCGTCAGTACGAAAGGAAGCCCTTCAGGTAATGTAAAAATAGGTGAACGCTTTACTACAAGAAGCAGGAAGGAAGAAGCTTAATATATTTTTGCAGGGAAGAGAGAGAAGAGTTAGTGAGAGGAGGAAAATATACATCGTGTGGTTCGCTGGCTTGCTTTTCGTGACGCAGTGTAAGCCAGCGAACCACACGATGTATATTTTCCTATGAATACTCAAGCCCTCTCTCATAGATGTCTGTTTGTGTGTACTCGTTTGCTTCTTCAGTACAGGTGTTTTGGACTTAAAGAACGCAAGAAAACGTGGGCAGCTGCAAGAGAGGACAGTCAAACTTATTGTGTTACGACTTTTAAACCATTGTAGGACAATATTCTTTTAAAGTGGGTATTTATTTTTCGGCAGACACGACTTTCTGGAGTCATATACTCCACTAATTTAATGCCATGTAAGTGTTTAAAAAAAAAAAAAAATTTATTTATGTAGGAGGGACACTGGCCAAGAGCAACAAAAATCCAATAAAAAAAAATGCCCACTGAAATGTCAGTCCCATAAAAGGGTCCAAAGCGGTAGTCAAAAATTGAAGGATAAGTGTCTTAAAACCTCCCTCTTGAAGGAATTCAAGTCATAGGAAGTGGAAATACAGAAGCAGGCAGGGAGTTCCAGAGTTTACCAGAGAAAGGGATGAATGATTGAGAATACTGGTTAACTCTTGCGTTAGAGAGGTGGACAGAATAGGGATGAGAGAAAGAAGAAAGTCTTGTGCAGCGAGGCCGCGGGAGGAGGGAAGGCATGCAGTTAGCAAGATCAGAAGAGCAGTTAGCATGAAAATAGCGGTAGAAGACAGCTAGAGATGCAACATTGCGGCGATGAGAGAGAGGCTGAAGACAGTCAGTTAGAGGAGAGGAGTGTGTGTGTGTGTGTGTGTGTGTGTGTGTGTGTGTGTTTGTGTGTGTGTGTGTGTGTAGTGTGTATCCGTGTGTCACGTAAGGTCGTTGTAACCATTGGGAGAAAGAGGCAGTCTGGATGAGGCGGCGGGATGGACTCCTGCTAATAGTGCAATATTCATTCATTTAAAAAGGCGCATAATTTCGCTCTTTTATTACACAGCGTAATTAAACCACATTCCTCATTATGAATGGCACTGCAACTTTATTTTTTTCCTCCTGCGCATCTCCCTCCTTCCACACACACAAAAAAAAAAAAAAAAAAAAAAACATAAAACACCGGTATCTAATGGTGCAAATTTAGTCGTATTCTGATTCCTGGAAAAATACTCGACTGGAAAAGAAGGATATTCCGGGTTCCAGTGTTCCTGCTTTCGGGGACGCCGTTTGAAGACCTTTTCCTTCGGTGCGCGTCTCCTCGCCTGCGTCTCTATCGCTTGCACTTAACAACAAAGTCAGCTGGCGACTTAAGAACCTTACCGAGGACGCTGAGGAGGAGCGAGTTTTGAAGCGCGCTGATGGAGAGCATGATACGTTCTTCTCGGCGCCGCAGACCTTCCAGGGAGGGAGAAAAAAGGGAGAAATGTGGTGGGAAGCGAGCAGTTTTATGGTGATCCGCAGACTGGCTGTGAGGGACGGAGAGAGAGAGAGAGAGAGAGAGAGAGAGAGAGAGAGAGAGAGAGAGAGAGAGAGAGAGAGAGAGAGAGAGAGAGAGAGAGAGAGAGAGAGAGAGAGAGAGAGATGGTTTTAAGGTTTGAAATGTCTGCTGATGTTGTCAAGATCTTTTGTTGATGTGGTTTACAAGGGCGTGTTTGTACACACACACACTGCTGGTGGGTGAAAAATATTTTTCCAGTACACTTTATTTATATCATATGTTTTCTTCTTTCTCGTCCTCGTCTTTGTCATCATCTTTCCTCCTCCTCCTCCTTGCTTTTCATCTTTTCTCCTCCTATCTTTTCTTTTTCCTTTATTTTGTTTTCTTTTGTAAATATTATTAAATGTAATGATACCTATTGACTGGTTATCTTTCACAGTAACATATAGAAATTATCAATACCTTACAAACATTACAACTCTGTACACACACACACACACACACACACACACACAATCTCGTGGGAGAGCTAAACCGAATCATTGGAACGTCCTCATTGAGCCATGCTTTACATGCTGCCCAGAGTTACGGGAACTCACTAATTCGACCCCATAGCGAACACACATTTATTCGATTCCCTCCATCAGCGACTCGGGAAGCAAAGCAGTGCCGGGGACTTAATCGCCGCTCGTAAAACATTTGTTGGATTCTCTCGTTTTATGTATCTACCAGTTTGAATTCATTCTTTTCTTTAATTTGAGTCATTACTGCTTTTTTTCCAACGACTAATGACCAACTGGACTGTTCTGGTCCTTATTTCATTCCAAAGTTCACGTGTTGGATAGTTTGATCTGATTGTTCTATTTAATTTAATTTAATTCAAGCAGGCTCTGATAGCAAACTGCGCTATTCGATTCTTTTTGTTTCTCTTTAAGGACGCGTTAATTTTTTTCTTGGTCATTATTATTAATTAGGTTTGTTTTTTTATGTTAGTACATTGTTCATATAATTTTCCACTCAATTCAAACATGTAGTAAACCGTCTTCATTTTTTTTATTACGGAATGGAAAGTTAGCATAGTCTAGTATGAACGAAACTGTTGTTTTACATGGTGTAACACAAACTAAGCAGCTGTTTTACATGGAAAATTCACATGCTAAAAGCTGGACAGCGGAAAGAAAAACAGTGAATTCAACCCAGATCAAAAGACCACACACACACACACACACACACACACACACACACACACCGTAACCACGTTGACAGGATTATTCATACGAGGCGGAAGGAAACACGAGTACGTTTCTCTCCAGGTTTTGGTTAACACGTCCCTTGGGCGCGAGAATTTGACATGGCTTGCCTGCCCACCTTGCATCTTGTACAGAAAAACACCCGAGACTGCTCCACTGAGTGGTGTTCGGGTTGAGTCGAAGCCTTATACTGCATGTTGTTGCGCGGCACATTTTGAGCAGCGCCGCGTTGCCATGGTGATGAATTGTGTTTGCGTGGTTTAATACGGAGGTTGATCGGTTGCGGGGTTCGCTTAAAAGATTCAATTACCTCACAAATATGAATACGTATACCTCGGTGCAGGCAATGAATGATATGCGCGCCGGAAAATGGTCCAATGATCTGCTCAAAAGGCGGAATATACGAGTATACTTTGTTAACGGAGGGAGTTACTTTGGCGCATCCAATTAAAGGACACGTCAACACTGCAGCTGCTTCCTTTTGACGCAGTAATTGGGTGTTACTTTTCCACACCTCGGGTTTAGTGTTTAGACTGTACGAAACTCTCTTTACTCGATGCGTGGCGCGAAACAACAGCATTCAGTCAGTAAGGCTCATTTCATTTTCTTGGCTTTGTCGTTAGTGTACCGTCCCAACAATAGTAGTAGTAGTAGTAGTAGTAGTAGTAGGAATGCATAATAGTAGCAGTATATATGCGTATGGGTATAGTATTTGGCTGTAGTTTATACAAGGAAAATTGTTACCCTTCTCTCTCTCTCTCTCTCTCTCTCTCTCTCTCTCTCTCTCTCTCTCTCTCTCTCTCTCTCTCTCTCTCTCTCTCTCATTTATAGAGGAGGCTTTTGCTAATCCCTCACTAACAAATAAGTACCAGAGGAGGCTGTTGGAAAGCCAAAGATTGAGGAGGAAAGTAGAACAACAATTATGCCACACTAACAGCACACCAGCACGTAATGAGCTCAGGAGTGGGTTGTAGGGCGTGTTTGCTCGTCATCTGGGTCGGGCTTTAATGGTGGATCAGTGGCTTAAAAACACACGGATCGGCTCTGTCCAACTGTGCAAACCTGAATTGATTGATGCTCCGGGAATCAGCGATCCTCGTGTCCCTGTTTGTGTTTAATACCTCCCTCCCTGAAGTCTGCCTCCTACTCCATCCTTCTTTCCTTCCTTGCTCCTTCCTTACCTCTTTCTTCACCGTTGCTTCCTTCTTTCCTTCTTTTCTTGTTCTTTCTTTCATCTCTTCTTCCTTTTTCCATGCTTCCTTCTTTACTCCATCCTTGTTCCTTCCTTTTTTTTGTTTATTTATTTTTATTCCTCCTCTTCCCTGCCTCCTCCTTCCTTTCTCCTTTCATCTTTCCTTGTTCTTATTTCATCTCTTCCTTCTTTCTTCACTCTCCTTCCTTCTTTCCTTCCTCCTTTCCGTGTTCCTTTCCTCATCTCTCCTTCCTCCTTCCCTGCTTCCTTCTTCCCTCTTTTTTTCTTCTCCCCCTCCTTCTTTCTTCCCTCCTTCCTTGTTCCTTCCTTCATCTCTCCCTTCTTCTCTCTTTACTTTTTCTTTCTTTTTCTTGCTGCCTCTCTCATTTTCTCTCCTTTCTACTTCTCTTCTCGAATTCCTTCCTTTTCCTTCTGGTTGTCTCGTTATTCCCCTTCTCCCTACTTCCCTCCTAGAATTCCCTCCTTCACCTCCTCATCTCATTTCCTCCCTTTTCTTGTCTTTTCTCCCTACAGAGTCTCCTTTCCCTTCTCATCTGTTTTATCCCTTCCTAATCTCTCTTATTTCATGCTTCATACCTGAATTTCTACCTTCCCTTTTTTCCTCATTTCTTTTCCCTTCGCTTTCTCATTTTCTGCTTTCCTTTCCTTCCCCATTTCTTCTTTTCATCTTCCATTCTTCAAATTCCTTCCTCCTTCATTCTTTCCATTCTGCTCCTCCGGCCCCTTTATCCTTTTCGTGTTTCATTCTCTCTTCTTTTAATAACACATCCTCTTTCTCCTTCCTTCCCTGTTTCTCCCTTCTCTTTTCTCTCTCTTCTTCCATCCGTCTCATCCTCTCTCTCTCTCTCTCTCTCTCTCTCTCTCTCTCTCTCTCTCTCTCTCTCTCTCTCTCTCTCTCTCTCTCTCTCTCTCTCTCTTCTCTTCCAAGCCTCATTCTCCCTTCTTTTGATATCCCCAAAGTCCCTCTTTCTCCCCATTTTTTCTCATCCCCTCGCTTTCTCCCTTTCCCGTCTCCGCCTTTCTTCTTTTCATGCTCAATATCAGCGGAAGAAGAAAAAATGGAGAGGAGGGAGTGCGGCTCACAGACGTTAGAGAGGACAGACGAGGACACTTGAGGGGGACAGGAGAGAGGGAAGGGAACGAACGTGACAAAGGGAGACAGGCTTATGAGACGGGAAGCGTAAATAATCAAGGCTAGAGAGAGAGAGAGAGAGAGAGAGAGAGAGAGAGAGAGAGAGAGAGAGAGAGAGAGAGAGAGGGGATGGCAAGGGGAGGAGGGGGGAAACCGTATTGAAATAAGTACCACCTAAATATTGCATGTATGTGTATAATTCGTAAGTGGTGTTCTACTGTTGGCTAATATCAACACATTAACGCGCCTTGTGTAATAGCATTAAGTAATTGTTGTTAATAATAATACTAATAATACTAATAATGATAATAATAATAATAATATTGTTGTTGTTGTTGTTGTTGTTGTTGTTGTTGTTGTTGTTGAAGTTGTTATAACTACTACTACTACTACTACTACTACTACTACTACTACTACTACTACTACTACTACTACTACTACTATTGTACAACCACCACCACCACCACTACTATTACCTTCAGCGAGTAAATACTGAATTTCATAGTGTTCTTATAACTGCTGCGCGTGGCAATGTTGATCTAGTGAGCTGAATACTGTACGAAGGAGTAACATGCTTAGTTTTATTCTTCTCAGGGAATAGATTGGCTTTCAGTGATTTCGGTCATTTCTACTATTTTATTTATTATTATTTATTTTTTTTCATATTTTGTGCCCTTCGTATGTTAAGGAATAAGTTTTTTTTTTATTTGAGTGTTCTTTTTAATTTGAGAGATTTGAGAGAGAGAGAGAGAGAGAGAGAGAGAGAGAGAGAGAGAGAGAGAGAGAGAGAGAGAGAGAGAGAGAGAGAGAGAGAGTGGATATTGAGTGTAGATTTGAAATTTTTACTTATACTGCACCTGTAATTTATTTTAATTCAATCATTGTTTAGTTTACTTTTCAAATAATTTACCTTTTTTTTATATTTTTCTCAATTTTCTTTATTTTATTCCACTACTTATCAGGATTTATGAGAGAGAGAGAGAGAGAGAGAGAGAGAGAGAGAGAGAGAGAGAGAGAGAGAGAGAGAGAGAGAGAGAGAGAGAGAGAGAGAAGCTAAGTTACCATAGGAAGAATTATGAGGAAAATATTTATTCATACACTCCTCTCTGCTCCCTCGTCAGCCTCGGGCCCCCTGAGGACACATAACGGAGAGAGATTACCTGGGGGGAGGGAGGGTAGGAGTGAGGGAGAGAAGGGAGGGAGGAAAGTAAAGAGTGTAGTGCCCTTAAGAGTAAGAATGTCCTCCTCCTCCTCCTCCTTCTTCTTTAATTCCTCCTCTTCCTCCTCATCATCGTTTATTTTTTCATTATTCCATTTTTGTCATAATACGAGTATAATTTCCTAAAACACACACACACACACACACACACACACACACACACACACACACACACACACACACACACACACACACACACACACACACACACACACACACACACACACACACACACACACACACACACACACACACACACACACACACACACACACACATTCTCTCGTTTTGATTAAGGTTTTATACTATATATATATATATATATATATATATATATATATATATATATATATATATATATATATATATATATATATATATATATATATATATATATATATATATAATTTTTTTTTTCGTTGTACATATATTCTCGCGTTTTTTTGTGTGGGGATTTGTTTTTTATTTTATTACTTTTGTTCAATTGAGATCGGAGTGAAATTTGTGATGCAATTGTTTTTTGTTAGTACGTGTTAACTTGTGTTTATTTGTACACTTATTTTCTTATTTTTTTTATTAATCGCAGTTGCTTAACACATTTATCTGGGAGTCTTAATTAATACCTGTGTGCGCGGAGAGAGAGAGAGAGAGAGAGAGAGAGAGAGAGAGAGAGAGAGAGAGAGAGAGAGAGAGAGAGAGAGAGAGAGAGAGAGAGAGAGAGAGAGAGAGAGATGGAGTTACGTGAATGAGGACTGAAGGAAACAAACACACACACACACACACACACACACACACACACACACACACACACACACACACACACACACACACACACACACACACACACACACACACACACACACACACACACACACACAGGGCAACAAGAGCAAACAAATCTATCTTCTTGTTCATTTATATTTTCTCAGTTATCTTTCCACGCACAATCTCCTTCATTCTCTTTTGCTTCTTTTTTATCCTCAATTTTCTTTCCTTGCGTTTTTGCCTTTTGCTTGCTTCTTCTTCATCATCTTCATTTATCTTCATCATCATCATCTATTCATCTCCGTCTTTTTCATCTCAGGCTTATTTCCTCTTTGCTCTCCCTTTTTTCTCTTCTCTTTAGTTCCCTTGTTCATTCCTTCTCTTTCCTTACATCTTCTTTCACTCCTTCTTTTTCTCTGTTTCTTCTTCTCATTCTCATTTCCTAGTTTCTCATCTCACCTATTCTGTCTCCTTGCCTCTAAATCTAATTTTCATTCTTCCTCTTCCGTCCTCTCCTCTCCTTCATCTCCTTGTCTTCCCTCCATTCCCTCTGTCTCTTCATTCTTTATGCACTCTTTTTTCCTCTTTTCCTTCCCACTCTCTCCTTTTTTGCTTCTCACTTCCATCTTCTTGCCTTCCCCTTCACTTACGTTTATTTTCCTTTTAGTTACTCATTTTGCATCTCACTTCCCACTTTCTACCCTGCATATATTCTCTCTCTCTCTCTCTCTCTCTCTCTCTCTCTCTCTCTCTCTCTCTCTCTCTCTCTCTCTCTCTCTCTCTCTCTCTCTCAAGGCGCTTCCCTTTTCCTCTTTCCCTTATTACAAATGGCAGTGTCATATGATAAGCGACCTTTACGTAAGTCTTGGTACGTGACATAACCTTGCCCAGCACCTCACCCTCACCAGTCAGGCAGTGTTCACATTCCCAAGTGTTTCGGCGCCTCGACTATATTCGCCCTGATTTTAGGTTATTCGTGGTTTCAAGAATGTACTCGTGATTCTAGTGATGGTTTGATAAGGGTTCTGGTTTGTGAATTGGTCATCTCTGTGAATCTCGATCGGTCATCTCTGTGGTCTTTGAAAATAGTTCTTAGGAGAGGCTTAAGTGTTTCGAAATACAGGTCCTGTTTCACTTCCCCACCTTCCCTTCCGTTCCTTTCCCTTCCCCCTCTCTTCTCCTCTCTTCTCACTTCTTTCTGTTACTTTCGTGCCTTTCCCTTCCCTTCCTTCTCTTCTCCTCCCTTCCCCACTCACCGCTACATCATTTTTCTTTCCTTTCTCTTCCATCTCTTCTCCTCCGTTCCCACTCCTTCGTGCTACTCTCTTTCCCTTCCCCCTTTTTTTTTTTTCTTTTCGCTTCCATCTCTTCCCTTTCCTTCCCACTTCTCTCCGCTACTTCACGTTTCTTCCCTTTCCTTCCTCTTACTTCCTTTCTTTCCCCTGCTTTTCCTTTCCCTTCTTTCTCTTTCTCTCTTTTCCTGCTCTTTTTCGCTACTTCCTTTTTCTTACTCTTTCTTCCCTTTCCTTTCTTTCCTTTTCCTTTCCTATTCCTTTTCCTCCCTTCCCACTTCTTCCCGTTACTTCCTTTTCCTTCCCTCTCTTCTCCCTTTCCACTCCCCACCGCTACTTCCCATTTCTTCCTTTCTTCTCCTCTCCTCACTCCCTCCTCCTACTTCCCATACCCTCCTGGCCCTTCTCTAACCTTCTCAATCTCCTTCTCCTTTCCACACTTCCCCATCCCCCACGCCTCGCCCCGGCCCTGCAATTCGCACACAAAATATGTTTCCGTGACTCAGCAGGCGCGCCTCAAGACTTGATTTGCATGCGATTCAAGGTAAAATGCTTCCCTCGTTTTTTCCTCCTCTTATTCCCGCGTGTGTGTTATTTTTTCCCCCCTAGTGTATTTTTCCCCTGCGAGCAAGACCGAGGTATTTTTGTTTGTTTTATCCCATAGGATTTGTTGTTAAGCGAGTCTGTTTGTGGTGGTGAGCTGTGAGTGGGGAAAGGGAAGGGAGGGAGGGAGGGAGGAGGTAAGGGAGGGAAAGAAATAGGGAAAAAAGGAAGTGAAGAAGGGAGTGGAGGGATGAAGGGAACGATGGATGTTAGGAAGGGGGAAAGCAGTAAGAAAGGAAGGAAGGGGATAATGAAGGAAAGGAAGAAAAAAGGTACGAGGTAAAAGAGGTAAATAAGAGGCAAGAAGAAAGGGAAGGAAGAGAAGGAAGAAAAAAGAGGAATGAAGGACAGAGCTAAGGGAAGGAATGAAGTAGTGAAGGATGGAAGGCAGGCAGGAAATGAAGGAAGCAAGCAATAAATGAATGATGTACTTTCATTAACTAAGAGAACATGGTTCGGTGACATTGACTACTCTGGAAATGAAAGAGATAGGCAGAAGACACAGTCGCTATGCCGTCATCATCTCTATTTTATCATAAACATGTCACCTCCACCGCCACCATTAATGAAACACACACACACACACACTCTCTCTCTCTCTCTCTCTCTCTCTCTCTCTCTCTCTCTCTCTCTCTCTCTCTCTCTCTCTCTCTCTCTCTCTCTCTCTCTCTCTGTAAGAGCCCTAACACGACCCGGGCAAACATAAATTTCACTCAAGGCCTAATTATTTTTTTTAATTATAACCATCAGTCGCTGCCTTGCCTTCTTAATAGCTCTTGAGAGAGAGAGAGAGAGAGAGAGAGAGAGAGAGAGAGAGAGAGAGAGAGAGAGAGAGAGAGAGAGAGAGAGAGAGAGAGAGAGAGAGAGAGAGAGAGAGACGGGGAAGGGGGGAGCTGTTCACTTTTATCCCTTTTTTCTTCCCTCATCTTTCGTCTTTCATTACTCACGTACGTAGGTACTCTGTTACACACACACACACACACACACACACACACACACACACACACACACACACACACACACACACACACACACACACACACACACACACACACACACACACACACACACACACACACACACACACACACACACACACACACACACACACACTACATAATCCAAGTCTTTCTAGTACATACATAGAACAACCTAATCTAACATAACCAAATCTAATCTAACTGAACTGCATAGAGACAAACAAAGGCAGCGGAAAGCAACAAAAACATGCAATTGATGTGGATGAGGCGAATTTGTAGGTTGCAGGTAAGAAAAAAAATGGGGATGACGAAAAGCCACGCAGCAAAGATGAGTGTATGTGTGTCTGTGTGTGTTTGCTGATTAATTCACAGTCTGAAATAAGAGAAACCAACATTATTTTC
>NC_087151.1:38495192-38505192 GCF_035594125.1 Scylla paramamosain | reverse complement strand
GTCGTCATTGTAGGCCATTACATAATAATTTCTATATCAAAATTGTTTACTTTTACTACTAATAACTACTACTACAATTTCTACTACTACTACTACTACTACTACTACTACTACTACTACTACTACTACTACTACTACTACTACTACTACTACTACTACTACTACTACTACTACTACTACTACTACTACTACTACTACTACTTTACACATTTTTTTTATGTAAGGGGGTCACTAGCCAAGGAAAAAAAAATCCCACTTAGGCGGTAGTCCTAGAAGAGATGTCAAGACAATCATCGAAAATTGAAGAATAAGTCTTGGAACATCCCTTCTTCAAAGAGTTCAAGTCATAGGTAGGAGGAAATACAGAACCAGGCAGGGAGTTCCAGAGTTTACCAGAGAAAAGGATGAATGATTGAGAGTACTACTGGTTAACTCTTGCATTAGAGAGGTGGACAGAATAGGGATGAGAGAAAGAAGAAAGTCTTCTGCAACGACGCCGTGGGAGGAGGGGAGGCATGTAGTTAGCAAGATCAGAAGAGCAATTAGCATGAAAATAGCGATAGAAGATAGCAAACAGCAAGAAGGGAAGGTAGATGTTGACTAGACAGAGACTTGGAAGAGTTTGACTCAGGCAAGCTGCAAGCACAGAGGTACAGTTTCGGAGAACAATAGGAGGGATCCCATCATGCCAATAAGCCTTCCAATGGTGTAAGGACTGCGAGGGCATGGAAAGCATCACTGCGAAGGATCTTAATGAGTAGCATGAAGTAGTTGAATCATCCAAGGTAGATTTTTTAGCAAAGGTTTTAGGGAAGGGTTCAGCATTAGAAATAGATGAGATGACAGTGGTGCCATCAAGTTGAAATAAATGAGGGAAAGATGAAGAAGCAAAATTATTGGAGATGTTTTTGGCTAGGTGCCAGAAACCTCGAGGGGAGTTAGATCTTGAAAGATTTTGAGACTCTATTAATGAATGAATTTTTGGCTAGTTGGAGAACAGACTTGGCATGGTTCCGGGCAGAAATATAAAGCGCATGAGATTTAGGTGTTGGAAGGCTCAGGTACCTTTTGTCGGTCTTTTTGTCGACCTCAATATCACGTATAGCACAAGAACAGGCTGTGTTAAACCAAGGTTTGGAAAATTTAGGTCGAGAAAAAGAGTGAGGAATGTACGCCTCCATGCCAGACACTATCACCTTTATTATGTGCTCGGCACACAGAGACGGATCTCTGACACGTAAGCAGTAGTCATTCAAAGGAAAATCAGAATAATGCCTCCTCAGGTCTCCTCAGTTGATAGAAGCAAATCACCAGAGGCACCTCCACTTTGGTGGATCCTGAAGAGGGATTGGAGCGATAGGGTAAGAAACATACGAGTATATGAAGTTATGATCGGAGGAGCCTAACCTAGAAGGTAGGGCGATAGCATAAGCAGAAGGATTAAAGATTAAGAAAAAATCAAGAATGTTGGGCTTATCTACAAGACGATCAGGAATACGAGTCGCGTGCTGCACCAGTTGCTCTAGGTCACGAAGGATAGCAAAGACTAGTTCACCAGGATGATCAGTGAAGGGAGAGGATAGCCAAAGCTGGTGGTGAACATTGAGGTCTGTAAAAATGGAGATCTTCGCAAAACGAAAGAGAGTTAGATTGTGCTTCACTTAATAAGTTAAGTAGTCAAAAAATTTCTCATATTCAAAGGCGTTAGATGAGAGGTATACAGGACAGATAAATTTAGTTTGAGAGTGATTTTGTAGTCTTAGCCAGATGGTGAAAAACTCGGGAGTTTCAAGAGCGTGGGCACGAGAGCAGGTTAAGTCATTGGACAGATAAACGCAACATCCAGCTTTGGACTGAAAATGAGGATAGAGAAATTAGGAGGGAAGAGAAATGGGCTGCTGTCAGTTGCCTCAGACGCCTGTGTTTCAGTGAGGAAAAGATGAGGTTTAGTAGAGGAGAGCTGGTCTACAGATTGGAAATTAGATCTAAGACCGCGAATGTTGCAGAAGTTTATGAAGAAAAAGTTGAAAGGGGTGTCAACACACTTAGGATCAATACCAAAAGAGCTGTCCCACCTGGGGACATTTGTGGTCCCCCTCCCCAGATGGGGACTCCGAGGTTGGTGTAGGAGTCGCCATGTTTAATTTTGAATTTTGAGTGAAGGGTGTACTTGTAGTTTTGTGTGAAGAAAGAGTTATCTTTAGAGAGGCTGTGACTGGCTCCTTTTGTTGTGAGACACAAAGGGAAACGTTCACTGAGGTCACAGCTAGATTACTGATAAGTTCACGGCACCCCCTGATCTAGTGCTTCAAACCTCACTGGGAGTAATTATTGTTTCAGCAGGTGTCTACTTGCTCCTATAATATTCAGAGTCAGGTTGTTTATTGTTCGGAAAACACACACACACACACACACACACACACACACACACACACACACACACACACACACACACACACACACACACACACACACACACACACACAGCAAAATCCATCTAAATCAAGTCACCAGCACCTCAGACCAGCAATCAGCACATCTTGACGGCACATTTTGCACACATTCCCTCCCTGCTCATTACTTCCCCACATCACGGTCACTGTTAGCCTGCATATCACCGCCTTCCATTCTGGGGACTCAAAAAATAGAACACAAAACACAGTGAGGCATTTATTTCTTCAGGGTTTGACGGCCGGATTATAGAGGCGAGGGAGGCAATGCAGGGTGAAATATGACGTGGTGGCAGGTAATATGTATAATGTAGGTTTGGGATAAGTATCTTGGATTAGGGAGTGACAGCTTCGTGCAAGACATGATGAGTGTGCGCGTGTGCATGCAGTCTGTGTTCAGGTGCAATAATAGAAATGTAATCGGGGGAAAAGTTTAAAGTCGGTGAAGCAAACTGAGGTAAATGATAAGCAGGGTAATGTAATGAGCTATTTGGTTTGTTACGGAGGGGCTTCCATGTCACTTTAACTTCACCAGCTGGGGGATCCTGTCTACTCGCCTCCTCGTCTTCCCATGTCTTTCCTGAAACACGGCATGCACCTCTGACGCCACGCCAGCCCACTCCACACTACGCTACGGTAGAAATTGGTTCTCAGAGTGGTAGATTTATGGAATAGACTCTGTAATCAGGTTGTTAGTGCCGAACCAATGGAAGGGCTTTAGATGAAGTTTAGATAAATTTGTGGGTGTGCATGATAGGTGGATATACGCAATTATGTTTTATATACAGGACGTGTGGGTATGATGACTTCCTGCATCTTCATGCCAACAAACCAACTAGGCAAAATTTATTAACCTTACTGTACCATCATTTTCTTAACATCACAGCAGATCATTACGAGCAGCATTATATCGTCATCCAGTTTTTGGTGCACGTGCCGCGTCTGTTTCTACCGGGTTTGTCAGGTCGGTCGCCTCAATGGTCTCGGTAACTCGCTCCCCGCAGTCAACGGATTGATGGTGAAAGTTGCGAGGATAAAACGTGTGATCGTTGTGATGTGAAATGTGCGCTTGATAATCACTTATTATGTTTAATGTATTACCTGACGATTCTACTCTAGATTTCACAAACCTCATAAAATTAATTTCTTTAAGAGCAGCACAATGAGTGGACCTTTTCTTTCATTTCATACCCCTAGCCAGATTGAAGGATAAAAAAAAATATATATATTAATAAACAAATTATATAACAGCGTTATCCGAAGTTAATGGTCAGATAAAATCTCCCATCCAGTATCTACATTACACAGCATTAGAATTTTCATGAGAACCAAAAAAAAAAAAAAAAAGAAAGTAAAAAAGAAAAAAAAAAGAAAATTAAAAATAAATAAAAGAAAATTAAAAATAAATAAATAAATAAAGCGGAAAAGAGCCATTCAGTAGTAAAAAAAAAAAAGGAAAAGAATCAATGAAGCAGCAGCGTTTTCTGAAAATTAAAGTCAAAACTGTTCCATCCGTTATCTCCACTGCATTCTTCATGATGGACACAGCGAGCAATACACGTGTAAATGTGTGTGTGTGTGTGTGTGTGTGTGCGTAGCGGTAGAGGCTTTGGGGCATATCCCGTGCGGAGAGGAATTGACTGACCGATTTGTGTCACCATTTCCACGTCGGCGAGCGCGGTGTTGGTGTGGAAATATATTCGTGGAGAGTATTTCTGTGCCTCCCGCAGTTTGGGTTCGCTTACCAAGACTATCGTGAAGACTATTTTTGGGATTTGTCGTGCTGGGAAAATTAAGATAATCGACCTGACATCAGTGCGACCAGTGTAGTCTTTTATCTTGAATTCTCCACCCTCGTTCATGGCGGTATTGCCTTTTATATTCCTTGAAAAACCTTCGAAGTTGAAATAAGACTCCACCAAGAGCTGCTGTAAATGTTTTTTTATTCTTTTATTGATTTTGTGTACTTTACAAATCCTTAAAGAAGGTGATGACGATAATGAAAATGGAGGAGGAGGAAAAGGAGGAGGACACGGAGACAGACAGAGAGAGAGAGAGAGAGAGAGAGAGAGAGAGAGAGAGAGAGAGAGAGAGAGAGAGAGAGAGAGAAAACGAATAAAAAAAAATGGAACATCCCGTCACCACGGCCTCTCGTTTCCGTGTTATTTATATTCACTCAAAACCTCAAAACCCCTGTCCCCCTAAAAAAAAAAAAATAATAATAATAAAAAAAATAAAACGACAATAAAGTATCAAGGAGTGTTTTTGGTTATTATCTCTTTTTTCCTCAAAAGCCATTGAGGATAAGAAAATTGGCTCAAAGTAAGGGAGAAAAATGTAGTCAAAAAGCCAAAACAGGAAAGTTTGACAAAGAAAAGATGAGGAAGTAGTGATTCGACTCGAAAGAAAGGGAGGAGAAAAATAGTTAAAAATAAGAAAAGAAGAAAAGATTCAACCATAAAGTAAAATAGTTCAGCTTAAAAAAAAAAGGGAAGGAAGGAGAAGAAAAATATTGAGGACCTGGTGTCTTTAAGAGCGCCTGTGAGTGACGCTGAAATCAGTACACACATCAGTCTACCTTTGCCTTCCCGACGGTTTTGCGATCTGCCAAGGTGGACGGCGCGCGCTGCCTTCAGTCCTGACGGGATGATGGCTGGTGGCGACGCTTGGGTGTCGGGAGCCAAGGAGACCGACTCGTGCAGTGCCTTTTTTTTTGTATGACGTCTTCCGTGTAGGAGTTGGTTTGGTAAGGTCACCTGAATACCGGATAGAAAAGGTCGTGAATTAAAGAGGTGTGTGTGTGTGTGTGTGTGTGTGTGTGTGTGTGTGTGTGTGTGTGTGTGTGTGTGTGTGTGTGTGTGTGTGTGTGTGTTTTATGGAGGAGTTTTGTGTTTGGCCTTTTAGTCATTGATTTGTGTGCATGTTTAATGGGACAAATTCCTTTCTCTTTTCAGTGTTCTCTGTGTTTTTTTTTCTTAATAATTCTCTTCCTTTGTTATAAACAACTGGTCTTTCTTTGCCCCTTCTTTCTATCTCTTATTTTTTTCCTCTTCGTCTTAACATTTTCCTTCCTACTCCTTCTGGACGTCTTCATCATCCCTCCTCCTTTATGCACCTCTTAACCCGCCGCCTCCTCCTCCTTTATGCACCTCTTTCCTCCTCCTCCTCCTCCCTCTCCTCCTCCTCCTCCTCCTCCTCCTCCTCCTCCTCCTCCTCCTCCTCCTCCTCCCTCTCCTCCTCCTCCTCCTCCTCCTCCTCCTCCTCCTCCTCCTCCTCCTCCTCCTCCTCCTCTGGCTCATCGCCCTCCTCCACAAGCCTCCGTCCCTCTCAAAGGACTCACCGTCGCTTTACAAGTACCTGGCTGTGGCTTTATAACCAAACAATCCTCACTCTGCCAAACTCTTAACAGTACAGCTCTACCCCCAGCGCACCCCATCCACCAGCCGCAGGAGAACAATGTACCGTAAAGATAAGAGGACCATAAACCGTGGCGGCGCAGCGCTAAGTGTCCCGTGGAACGCTGGAGCTACGCGGAAACAGCCTCCGGAACAGCAGTGATTAGGGCAGTGGAGGCGGCAGCAATAGCGGTAATAGTAGCGTTTGGAGATATATGAGGCAGGCCGTTGCTTTAAGTCTTTCTATAGATTTTCCGCGTAAGTGACTTCGACTGCCACTTTGTTTTCGTGGCTTTTCCCGCGTCCGGCCTGTTTTGTCTTCACTTCTGTCTTTCTCTTGTTTCTCTCTCTCTCTCTCTCTCTCGCTCTCTCTCTCTCTCTCTCTCTCTCTCTCTCTCTCTCTCTCTCTCTCTCTCTCTCTCTCTCTCTCTCTCTCTCTCTCTCTCTCTCTCTCTCTCTCTCTCTCTCTCTCTCTCTCGCCTTCCTTCCTTTGAAAGTGCGTGCGTTTCTCAGCAAATATTCAGTGACGTGCGGCAGCTCCGGAACTCAGTCTCCGGACAAAGGAGCAGTTGCCGCAAACTTTCCCGCTCAAAACTGCATCCTCACGCGACCAAATGTAAACTTTCTTGCCACGTTCATTTGACTGCATGTGGCTAATGTTGCCCCGCGCCTGGCTGCTTGTCGGCAATGTCCGCACATTCTCCCAGCTTTATCCAAACACACGCCATGCAAACTGGAAAAAAAGATAAACAAATTTTACATATAAAACAGAATTAGAGATATACACAGGCAGTCCTCGGGAATTCTGTATTATTGCTACCATGTCCCAGCGTCCTGACAAGGTTAGGCAGTTGTTTCTCTCCCGTCTTCGGCCCAAAACCTCCTTGGCTCGCCGAGGGATTCAAGGAAAAACTGTCGTGTGGAGGGAGAGAGAGTGGGAAGGCGTGCATTTGAATACTGACGGAATTTGTGTTGTGTAGATGTGATTAGGCTTTATGTACGGAGAGGAAAGGAATGCAAAGGAATACTTGAATATGACAAGAATTTGTTAAGTATGTAGATGTGATGCGATGTTTTGTGTACAGCAGTAGGAAAGAAAATACTTACATTTCAGGTGCCAGATGAAATGACAGACAAAGAAACAAACAAAAAATAATCGTTTCACTGAACCCGACAAAAGAGGAAGTAAATGAAGAAGAAGAAGGAAGTAAATAAAGAAGAAGAAGAAGAAGAAGAAGAAGAAGAAGAAGAAGAAGAAGAAGAAGAAGAAGAAGAAGAAGAAGAAGAAGAAAACGTTTTCCATGTCAATTGAGATGACACACTGCGAATGATTATGAAAAATTGCGATTTGTCACAGTAATGTTTTGTTGCTCTGCCTTTGGCACCAGATTGTAGATGTTGTTTTCTTCTTTACACGACCATGAAAAAGCGACAAAACTCAATGACAGAAGACAGCGCACAAGAGAGAGAAGTAACCACAGTGTATTATTTAACAATTCTTACAATATATCTCCCTCCCTTCATTTCGCTTTTCTTCCCTTCGTTTTTCCTTTTTTTCTTCGTTGAACTTGTATTTTAATTCTTGCTCTATATTTACTTGACTGTGTAGGAGAGTAAAGTTAATCCAGGGCGAGAAGTAAGGTCGTCATGTCCCTGGAATGCCGTGAGTTGTGGCTTACGGATTTACTTGTGCTTTATTTGTTGATGACCTTGTACAGTTAAGTCGTGAGCGACGCAACATAAACTACTTACAGACTTACAGTGCAATATACTGGCTTGACCCATTCATTATTACAGGCATTTTCAGACTTGATAAAACCACATATTGTCAGCCAGAACAAAGTAAATAAATATAAAAATCTAATGAATAAATAAATAGAGAATATTGTTAATCATATTCATTACGGAAAATTATTCTACACTTCGTAATATGCTCTCATGGAATCCATTATATAACAAAAGTGATGGCGAGGTGAAGTAAGTGGTTTAATACGTAAAAAAAACAAAAAAAAAAAAAGTCAGAAAATACTAATAGCCTTATGCTTAATACCTGCTTTTGTCTGTTTTGATTGTTCGTGTTCGCTATGTGACGCCTCGTAAATGTTAGCGACGCATCAAACTCGGCCACTTGCTCAGTCAGCTGTACCTTTATATGTGAAGAATATCCACCTAATAACTACACAGTAAAGAACGAGGCTCCGTTAAGCTCAGAAACTGAACAATATTTATGAGTTACAGTTATATCAGATCTCCGTCAGAGAAAACAATTCATAGAGGCCAAAAACAAAGCAAATAGAATTGTTTATTTAGTACATGATCTCTTATTTAGTGAAGTGGTGGCACCTTTATACAGATCTTCACTTGAATTATTACTCGACAGGAAAAGAGACTCACAAAATTAATTTAGGTATTTTACAGTCTTCAATACGATGGCTGCTGCAGTGTCATTCGCGGCGAGACAGGTGCTCTGGTTGCTGGCGGAGAAATTTAGAGATGGAAATACAACTTTGTCTCCGGGGAGGCGAGGTGGCAGCGGCAAGCGACAGGAAGCTGCTGGTCAATGTTGCCGTAAGGTGTCTGGAGGCGTGGCGGAGGTCGTGGAACAAGGTGGTATCCCAGAAGCTTGTGCCGCCCCGTATTTATTCATAGGTGTCATAGCCTTGCGAGGATTGTGTGTTGGAGGCGTGAACGTGGATATCATATTATTATTTAGAAAGAACATTAGTATATAGTAACATAAGGGAAGCCGCAAGAAGCCAAGGGATCTACACATACCTACACATATCCACCTACCATTCCTATCTATAAATACATAAAATCTTCCTTTAAGCTTTGTAGGAGCGAACGTGGATATCATTTTGCCATCTAATAAGAACATAAGGATATGGAAACATAAGGGAAGCTGCACGAAGCCAGTAATTTTCTACAAGTACGCACACATACCAATCTATCATCCCCATCTATAAGTATAGCTAATCTTCTTTTAAGCTCCCTATTGACTTCGCACTAACAATCTTTGACGGTTCGATTTTGTAGTATAACGTTACTTTTTGTTTAGAAAATGCAAGAGAAAAGTGTCGGAGCCGAGAACACGACTTAACTCTGAATCAGGGATGTTCAGATGGTGCGTTTCAGTTTTGGAAGGTTTTTTTTTTTTTTTTTTTTTCTCTCCACTTTAGTAACTCTGCGGACGAACCTCGCTGAGATTACGTTGCTGATCGGCCTTCAGCTGACTGACCGTTGACTGCAGGGTCGAGTAGAGTGGCTTTGAATGTTTGGATCTTGAGTATATGTTTCTTGGGGAGATGCGAAGTGTGAGGGGAGCATGTGACTTGTTGTATATAGTAATGGAATAGATATAAGTAAGAAGTATGTTCAGTTTACAGCCATGGGAGGTATTAAAAGATGGCAAATTGTCACGTATGGCAATTCATATGCCCTGAAGATGCTATGTTCAGCTTTTTAGTCAGTAACAGTAACCGTCAGACAAAATTGGGGAAACATCTGTCCCGCGCTCCCTTGCCTGTTTCCCCCTCACCGCGAGCTTCCCGTTTCATCGCTCATATTTAATTTTCCTTACGTTATAATGGATCGTAGCAAGCTTAATAACGAAGAAAAGGGTGTTATGATGGCGCTTATTTGAGAGGGGCTCAGTAATTGCAAGACTGGAAGGAAGATAGAAAGATCAGAGGCAGCCGTCACACAGGTAGCGAAGGCTGCATTACCGTTTGGAACAGTTGTCGCTCCAGAGAGAAAGGCTGAGGGAGTAAAAGGAATACAAATACAAGAGTATTTACGAGTAAGTTGATAGGATGTATGCCTTGCGGAAACTAAGTCGCTGCTCCCTCTTTCTCTCGGTCAGAAGAGGCTTGTGAGCTGTAGGTGACAGGAAGTGATACTTGTTCCATTCGAAAGTACAGTGTTTTTTTTTTTTTTTTTTTTTGCGGCCACTGTATAGTGTGTGGTCCTGAGAAAATGTGTGAAAGATAAAGCTGTTAGTGTAGTTTGGATAACCGTTAAAAATTAATCAAGGAACGAAGTTGGGATTGGTAAAAGCGATCACTGAAAGATTACAGTAAAAAGGATATACTTGTTCGTTCCTTCTAAATAATTCCCTGCATCAGAATAGGACTCCATTTGACATTTGCCGCTAGC
>NC_087151.1:38450192-38490192 GCF_035594125.1 Scylla paramamosain | reverse complement strand
GGGCATCTGTGTAATAGTGTATTTAGTGAACGGGAATTTCTGATATTTCTATTTAGCGCACACACAGCTTACCATTAAAAAGAAAAGAAATAGAGAGAAAGAAAGAAAAGAAAAATCATAGGACATCTTTGGCAGAGGGCATACAATATAAAAGATAACAAGGACCAAAAGGCCTATAGTCGTGTGGGTCAGTGTTATAGAGAGCCCGTAAGTACTTCATCGTGTGGCAAATTAACAATAGTAGGGGGATTGATTAAACACGTACTATCTATTCTTTCTGTTCTCATAAGCTTGTTACCAAGAGGCAATGGAGGTCACTGCCCCAACCTGACCTTTTTTCTTGTTCTCTTATGCTGTCAATAAAAAGATAATGAAACAAGAAAAAAAAGTAAAAAAAGTTGTATGGTGAAAAAGAAAGATGTGTTCTGTCCTCATAAAGTAATCTGTAACAGGGAGGGAGAGAGAGAGAGAGAGAGAGAGAGAGAGAGAGAGAGAGAGAGAGAGAGAGAGAGAGAGAGAGAGAGAGAGAGAGAGAGAGAGAGAGAGAGAGAGAGAGAGAGAGAGAGAGAGAGAGAGAGAGAGAGAGAGAGAGAGAGGTGCCTAAAGATTATCATGACTATTAGAGAGGGGACTGCAGAAAGAGGATAGAGGAGAGAATCTAGAGAGTGTAGGGAAGTGTACTAAAGAGACCAAGGTGTAGGGGAGGGGAGTGTAAGGGAGTGTAGAGGGACTATAGGGAGTGTAGAAGGGACAATTGTAGAGGACTATGGAGGAGTGTAGAGGGCTAGATGTAGGGGAGTGTAGGGTAGTGTAGAGGAGCTCAGGGTGTAGGAAAGTGCACGAGTGTAGAGGGGACGGAACAAGGAGGCCACTGGCGGGGAATTGAAGAGGTGAGGGAGGAGGAGGAGGAGGAGGAGGAGGAGGAGGAGGAGGAGGAGGAGGAGACACTTAGCACGCTCATTACGGAGAAAAGAGGCACTAGCGTTCTCCTCTTGATTTGGACGACGTAAGGTTAATATGTCACGCAGGGTTCTGGCACACACACACACACACACACACACACACACACACACACACACACACACGAGGAGAGAGAGAGAGAGAGAGAGAGAGAGAGAGAGAGAGAGAGAGAGAGAGAGAGAGAGAGAGAGAGAGAGAGAGAGAGAGAGAGAGAGAGAGAGAGAGAGAGAGAGAGAGAGAGAGAGAGAGAGAGAGAGAGAGAGTCAGTCAGTTAGTGGGAGATGGAGACTTAATGAGACAGCTAGCATTATGTACTTACGTAGATTCAACCTTATCTAAACAGGCTCGTCCTTCCCTGAGGCACTACACAAAGCGCCTCATTCCTACTAGACCCCCTGCCATCATTCCGCACGATATATACAAAAAATAATAGCAATAAAGGCTCCTGAGTTTTCCCTACCATTTCAGGGATAATTTAGACGCAGGAAGTGCCCATTCGACGAGCTTTCTTGATCATTAAGGCGAAAATTGCATGGTTTTTTTTGTATAGTTATTGTGCTTTGAGTTCCCTCGGCGGCTGGTGGTAATCTTGCTAATCCTTAAAGCTCAGTGGCGACGTGTAAGGACGAGCATTTACCTTCCAATTGCTGGCTGTGTGCGGCGGTGGCAGGAATAATGGTCCCACGCGGTGCAGGGAGAACATGCAACCTACATATAGATGGATCACTTGTTCCTTTTTGTGCTCTATTGTCTGTTGACCGTGTAGCTGGTTAGGAGTAGTAATAGTACCTAAAGGTTGGTTGTAACGTAAATATAGATTAGCTACTTGTTTCTTTGTGTTCTGTCCTGTCTCTATACTCTAGCTAGTGAGAAGTAATAGTAGTAGGGCATAAAGGTCTGGTACATTGTAGATACATAGATACAGATTAATTATTTTGTTTATCTGTGTTCTGTCCTGTATCTTTACTCTGTAGCTAGCTTGAAGTAGTTCACAAACAGCCTTGCAGGTTCCTAAAGGTCTGTTGCAGCAAACACATAAATGATTTACTTGTTCTGTTGTGCTGTGTCTTGTTATACCCTGCAGTTTACAACACTTCACAGTCTTGTTAGTGCATAAATGTTTGTGGCTGTTTGTTTTTTCCTTTATAATCGTTTCCTAATCTTCAGTTATTAATGTTTTCTAACCGCTCAGTTGTTTGCAAGTTAAATCACTCGTTTATTGTGTTAGTTAGTTAGCCTGATAGTTAATTAGTTGAGTGAAGTGGTTGTTTGTGACCTCCTCAATGTTTTAATCTAGTTTCGTATTCTTACCACTTTTCTTTCCCGTCCATTTGTTCAGTCATTCGCTTCATTAATTCTTTTTTTATTTCTGTGTTGCTCGTGATTAATTAGCAAGTTTAGTGGTTAGTTTAACTTAGTTGTATCTTTATATCCTGCTTCTAGTTTAATGCTCAAATCTTACCCTCGTTTTTTTTTTCTTTTATTCATTCGTTTTTATTATTCAGCACTTTTTTTCATTCTCTCTCTCTCTCTCTCTCTCTCTCTCTCTCTCTCTCTCTCTCTCTCTCTCTCTCTCTCTCTCTCTCTCTCTCTCTCTCTCTCTCTCTCTCTCTCTCTCTCTCTCTTTATTATTTTATGCCCTCAACGATCTCGAATTCTTGTTGTTTTTCTTTTCACGCATTCATATATTCATTTATTCATTCATTTTATTTGTCGTATTATCTTTCTCTCTCTTATTTTCCTTTTGCGTATTTGTTTACCATTTTGTTTTCTACTAGACTTCAATTTCTTGCTCTTGCTTTTCCTCCTTTCCTTTATTCGTTTCTTCCTTTCTTCCTTCCTTTCCTTCCTTACCATCCTTCCTTCTTTTCTTTCTTTCCTTTCTTGCTTCGTTAATTTGTTCATTCTTGCACTTTCATTGCAGTATATTTTCTCTCCTTTTCTTTCCTTTGTAATGTCATTTCCTTCTTTACCCTTTTACTGAACTCCGATATTCAATTCTTAATCTCTTTTTCCTTTCCCTTTCTTTCTTCCAACCCTTCTCTTATTAATCGTTTTGTGTGTGTGTGTGTGTGTGTGTGTGTGTGTGTATAGTGGATATCTCTTAATACCGTTACGTTTTATTATTTAGCGAGAGAGAGAGAGAGAGAGAGAGAGAGAGAGAGAGAGAGAGAGAGAGAGAGAGAGAGAGAGAGAGAGAGAGAGTTTAAATTACAGCTTTAGTGAAATGCGTTTGTCTCCATTTGTCGTCCGTTCCAACATGTATCTTCCATTACACAGTGCTCATCTTTTTCCACCCTACACTCCCACACAGACCACCATTCTTTCCACCCTGTTACACCACATTTGCAACCACACTTCCTGTCCTGTAATACCCAGCAGACCACCGTATTTTCCATTATGTAACACCCGACACACCACTATATACTATACTGTTCTGTAATATCACTCCATAGACCACCAAACTTCCCATCCTGCATTCCATCATTCCATACTTCACTACAAATTGCCAAACTTCCACTCTAGACTCCCAAACAGACCTTTAAATTTCTACCTTACACCCTACAGATCACTATACTCTCCGCCACAGATCACTATACTCATTTTGTACTTCACCACGAGTCACCATATATTATCGTATACTCCACGCTCACCACAAACCACCAGACGTCTACCCTACACTCCACCATAGACCACCATAGTTTCCAACCTACGCTCCATCACAGACCACCATAGTCATACCGCTGGTAACCTCCACCAGCGAACCTCACGCGAATCTCAGCCCCTGCGCCACTACCACCCTCCTTTCCCGCGCTGGCACCCTTCCGTCCCGCCTCTAAGAACAATATGCATACTAAGAGTTCTGAGTCTCCTTTGTACCCTCGTGACCAAAGATTCCCGGAATATTTTAGCATAATGGAATGAAGGCGGCATGTCACACGGGGATTATGAATTAATTCACAATCCTTTCCCCTTTCATTTTTTTCCCTTCTTTTCTTTTATCTCAATCTCTCTTCATTTTCTAGTATCGTGCAGCGGTGGTGCTGGGATTTTAGTGTCTTTTTTTCTTTTTCATTTTTGCTTATATTAATTTTGCGGTAAAATCGAGATGCTTTGTGAGCCGAGCTTGGATGATGGTTGGATGCATTAAAGGTGTTATTTTTTATCTTTTTTTTTTTTGCCTATCTTTTTCCTGGAACATTTTAATCAGGTTCGCGGGGATAGGGTAAATCTCTCTATTAGCAGCGCACCTGAGCTCGCCCCACGCGTCGCCACCTGCCTCGCTGCCTCGCTCACCAGGCGCACCAAATAGTGTGGCACTGCCGGAAAACACGCCAAGCACCTCCCTTTTTAGCCCCGATCCTCCTCCCCCCACGTTACAAAGCACAGACCTAGACACACACACACATACACACACACACACACACACACACACACACACACACACACACACACACACACACACACACACACACACACACACACACTAATTCAGTAACGAGGACTGTATATGATGATTTGATGACGTGTATGATGAGTATGATTTTGTATAGCTGTAGTATACATGGGAAGGATATGATTAAGCAATCGTGAGAATGAAGGGAATAAGGTTAATGTGGACGACGAAAAATGAGAATGAACAAGTAAATAGATATGTTGCAAAGACAATAAAAAAAATAAATAAATAAATGAAAAGCCAGAAACTGATGGTAATGATTATGATAATGATGAAGACGATGGTTATGATGGAATTGAAAAAAAAAAATCGAGAGAAGGAAGGAAGAGGGATAGAAGAAAATGCTAAAAATAAAAGAAAATAAAGGAAAGAAAAAAGTAGGAAGAAGAGTATCATCATCATCATCAAAAATAACAATAACAGCAAGAACAACAACAACTACAACAACATCAAACAGCATCGAAACAACAGTCAGAAAATAAACTCAGAAACCAGAACCAAATATGACATTCTTAGAGACTCACAGAAAAAAAAGATAAAAAAAAAAAAAAAACAGCTTCACCACCCTACCATAAGCTCTTGTACCTTACCCTCGGTCCACACCAACCACACAACACCAGGCACGAGTCTCCGGAGCAGTGTGGGAGCAGTGTGGAACTCTTGAGTGGGTCTTGATGCTGTAGGTACCTTCAGTCGTCCCTTTTTTTATTACCATTTATACCTCTACTATGCCTCTACCACTACTACCAATACCACCACCACTACCGCTCCAGGCTTCACTCAACATTCTCTCTCTCTCTCTCTCTCTCTCTCTCTCTCTCTCTCTCTCTCTCTCTCTCTCTCTCTCTCTCTCTCTCTCTCTCTCTCTGTCTCTGTCTCTGTCTCTCTTATTACCAGCTTCATCTCGCTGTCTGTCTCCGTTTTTTTTTTTTTTTAATTCATGTACAGAATAAGAATAGCCTCTGCTTTTGTGAATATCAGTGACGTTGTAGGAAAGGCGTAGAATAGTTGATGGCGTGCTAGTTATCTTCCTCTGCTGTAAAATTTCAGTGAAAAAAATAAGATGTGAAGGATTCTGAATGAAAAAATATCTTACATAAGTGGAAGTATTAATAAAAATACATGTTTTTTTCTTTCTCTTTCTGAAGCAGATGATGAATTTCTAGAGTTGTAATTACCAGCACGGTTCAGTAGAGAGAGAGAGAGAGAGAGAGAGAGAGAGAGAGAGAGAGAGAGAGAGAGAGAGAGAGAGAGAGAGAGAGAGAGAGAGAGAGAGAGAGAGAGAGAGAGAGAGAGAGAGAGAGAGAGAGAGAGAGAGAGAGAGAGAGAGAGAGAGAGAGAGAGAGAGAGAGAGAGAGAGAGAGAGAGAGAGAGAGAGAGAGAGAGAGAGTCTTGTCAGAGAGATACGTATATTCTTGAAACGCTTCCTTGTCGCTTCGTGTTGCAAGATGGCGAAAAAGGTCACGAGGCCCAAAGAGTTGAAATGCTCTACTGGTTTCCTTTTTTGCTCCTCCCATCCCTACTTCAAATTACATTACTTGGAGAGGCGTGGATTAAGAGGGAGATTGATAGAAGTCTTTAAATAGTATAAGAGATATAACAAAGAGAAAATCCTCAGGAACAGTAAAGACTTAACGGGTTCAAGCTTATTCGAGTTAGATCTAAGAGATATGAAAAAAAAAAAAATAGTTCCCGTGGTAGATGAACAGAATTGACTCGGCGATAACGTTGCTGATGTTAGGAATTATTAGGGAGCTTTAAAAGAAAAATAGGCAAATTTATGGATGGGGACGACAGATGGAAATACGTAGGCAAGTTTTATACAGGGACTGCCACGTGTAAGCCTGATGGCCTCTTGCAGCTTCTATTTTCTTGTTACTGAATACCCTCCTTGGGGCGTGGAGCAGAGTACTACTACATGTAGCGAGTTCATGAGATGAAGGCGGGTCTACGTTTCTACGTGTGAGGAAGGCTGGTCACCGGTGTGAAGAATAGAAAGAAAAATCCTGCTGAATTGCTGCCTGTAAAATTTTCGACAAAATGTTATCCTGAAAAATGTGTGTGTGTGTGTGTGTGTGTGTGTGTGTGTGTGTGTGTGTGTGCTTGCGTGGGTGAGAGAGAGAGAGAGAGAGAGAGAGAGAGAGAGAGAGAGAGAGAGAGAGAGAGAGAGAGAGAGAGAGAGAGAGAGAGAGAGAGAGAGAGAGAGTGTGAGTGAGTGAGTGAGTGAGTGAGTGAGTGAGTGAGCGAGCGAGCGAGCGTGCGTGTGCGCGTGCGTGCGTGCGTGCGTGCGTGGCGAGGGAGCACTGTGAGAGTGAGTGGGGAGTGAGGGAATACGGGGGACGCGAAGGTAGAGTAAAATGTGTCAAGTTGTGAGAGGCTATTGATAGATGGATATTTCCATTACAGTAACACCTTCCTATCTTCATTTATTATCTTGGGGACTGTGCACCATTTTGTATCTTCACTTGACTTTTCTAAACCTTTTGCATGTATTTTCCTTTTATCCTCCGCATTATCAATTAACAAAATAACTATGATTAATTTCTTATATATGTTCTTTACAGATTTTTATTTAATGTTTTTACCTGGTTATGTTACATCGCAGACACTATAATATGAAGTAGTGTAAAAATAAATAATCTCTTTCTCTCACACGCAATTCATAATCAATTTCATTTTGTATTGTGAGTTTGGCTTTTAGATAGGAAACACTAGTTACCTTTAGTCATTTAAAATTATTTTTTACTATATAATGTATTATAGAACAATGCTTACTTTTAATCCAGTATAAATAGGAAAAAGTGGAGAGAGAGAGAGAGAGAGAGAGAGAGAGAGAGAGAGAGAGAGAGAGAGAGAGAGAGAGAGAGAGAGAGAGAGAGAGAGAGAGAGAGAGAGAGAGTCATGGTAGTGCGGTGTGAACTTTTGCGAGGATGTCGAAAATAAGAAGTGTACGTGGGAGTGGGAGTGGGAGTGGGTGCAATAATAGCAGGAGTGTGGGAGTGAGAAAAAATGAGAAGGGCGGTGGAGGCGGAGGAGGAGAGGCAGCGTAGGTCGTGTCGTGTGAAGGGGTAATGTTAAAGGGAGAACAGTTACACACATGACTTTTACCCTTATCACGTTTCTTTGTTTTTGTTGGCTGCCGCTTCTCGCGGTGAACGTTTGCACGATTGCCACGTGAAGCTTCAGGTTGAGGGAATTTTCTTCTAGAGTTTTCTTATTGTGGGTTGGCTTTTTGTGCTGAGTGACGCGTTAGTGGGAGGGGGCAGTGACACACACACACACACACACACACACACACACACACACACACACACACACACACACACACACACACACACACACACACACACACACACACACACACACACACACACACACACACACACACACACACACACACACACACACACCTGCAATTGACGCACTCACGACGATTTTTTTCCTTGCTTCCAGGCACCATACAACTAAATAATTTGCAGTTCCTTAATCTAATGAGTGCCGTTGCTCCTTCACGAGTAGCTCGGGCAGGGATGATACCGAAATATCTCCGTCCGATTTTGACACAAAAAAAAAAAGATTAGTTGAAAATCAGTGGGTGAGTTGTTGGTCGTGTGGCAGCGCAAGGCGACGCAGTGTGCTTGACAATATGCAGGACGAGGCTCTGGGATCAAATGCAACCAGTATACACTCTTACTTTATGGTTATGTTGTTGATCGACCGTTCATGCCCGTATATTTAGCGTGTTTTTGTGTATAAACATACATTGGTGCATATGTGCGCTTGTATATGTGTATTTATGTAGTAATATGAAGACGTAGTTGTCAGTAAGTCCCTGAATGACTCAACCAGGAAGCCCCAACCTGCTCACAGCATACAACACACTGCACACAACACACTGTACACAACACACCTCCCAGGAGACTCGCCATCAGCATCCTGCCCACCCTTCCCTCCCCGTCACGCGTGCATGAAAGCTCGGCGTTTCTCTGTAAGAGAAGCCCACAACGGCATTAACAAGCAAAAACTACATTTAGACGATGATCATTTATTTGCCTCCGGCGCATGCTTTGATCTAATGACACTTGCTTTGTTAAGCGGATCACCTGCTCATTGGATCTGCTCATGATGCGAATTTGCATAATGTATCTTTTGTCTCATTACCGGCACAGTGTGTGTGTGTGTGTGTGTGTGTGTGTGTGTGTGTGTGTGTGTGTGTGTGTGTGTGCGGGTCCGTGCGTGCGTGCGTGCGTGCGTGTGTGCGCGCGCGTGCGCTCGCGCTCCTTTCTTTCTTTTTGTTTATCTGTTTTTTTTTTCTATATTTTTGTCTGTCTGCCTGTTTATTTATCAGTATCTTTTTCCAAAACTAATACTTAACTTAAAAATACATTAGACTCTCCTTAAATCATCACACACACACACACACACACACACACACACACACACACACACACACACACACACACACACACACACACACACACACACACACACACACACACACACACACACACACACACACACACACACACACACACACAGACGCACACACACACACACACAGACGCACACACACACACACAGAGAGAGAGAGAGAGAGAGAGAGAGAGAGAGAGAGAGAGAGAGAGAGAGAGAGAGAGAGAGAGAGAGAGAGAGAGAGAGAGAGAGAGAGAGAGAGGACGCCAGCCCCTCTAATTGATATGGTACATGTGAGCTAAACTTATTACTCTCTTGGTTGAAATGACATTAGATTCAAGCCACAGGTAACCTTGTTGCCGGCCAGGGAGGAGCGTTTGATGTCCTTCCATTTGACACAGACACTCGCACCACGGACCACCAACCCTCTCCCCTCCATGCAAGCCTCCTTCCTTCCTTCCTGATTCCCTCTGCACGTGCATTATCCTTATTCAAACAGACGTGACGCAGTGGACGTTCCTCCTGCCTCAGTCTTGAATGCGAGAAATGCACTAATTATAACGCAGTGGAATAATACAGGAAAAAATCATTGTTGACAAGAGTTATTTAATGTGCGTTTTGGATAACCCTTTTCACCTTTTCCTTTAGATTTAGGGACTGGTATCTCAGTGGGCCGTTTTCTTTCTTTACGATTTCGTACCCCTTGGTCACAGCCTCTCTTACGTACATATATAATAAAAAAAGTGTATAGTGAATGTAAGGAGGTGTATTGAATGGCAATACAACTCTGATCTGTAATCTCGTAGCTTTTGAAATAGTAGAGAGATGTGATAAAAATGTCTTTTCTTTCTGTTAGTCATTTAGTATTTAGTAACAGAGTAGCGTGTAAATATGTCTATTTTGTGATAAAACGAACTAAAGCTTTGAGGAATCACTCCAGTAATATACAAGAATGGATGTCTTTTTAGACCCGTACTGATGCGTGTAAACTGTAGACTGCACATCCCCACCAAGAGCTGACGCCACATTGCTGGCCTTGCACGCTCATTCCAGTAACAAATACGAATATAAGAGAATGAAAATTATTTAAATACAGGGTGTTCTTGGAAAGTGTCACTTTCAAAGAGCTCATCAAGAACTGCAAATGGAAGCAAGATGAAACTGGTGCCATTTAAAAGGTAAAATCGTTAATCTCTCTTCTGTTAATTTTGGCAACCATCGACAACGATATGCTAGGTCGCGTTTGGCAAGAAATGCACTATCGTTTTGTATGTGTCGTGTAACCCGCGTAGCGCACATTGAACATCTGTAAAAAAAAAAAGTTTAATAAGAAAATAATTTCTTGCACTTCTGAGCTCATTTTTTGGTATAGAAAGTTGAAAATATTAGCTCTCAGGTAATATAAATTGTATTTTGATATCTTCCATAGTTATTAAGATAAAAAGTGTCGTAATGTGACATATACTTTTGGAACACCCTGTACCTATACCGTGCTGTGTGTGTGTACTGCTTGTTTCCGCCACGAACTGACGCTGCATTGCTGGCCTTGCACATTCACTCCAGTAGTAGATAAAGGGTCTAAGTCTAAGAGGATGAAGATGACTTAAAAGTTCCAGTCTCTTCTCTACTATTAATTAAGGCACGCGCCGCTGTTTCCACCACCACCACCACCACCACCACCACCATTAGCAAAAGCTACAACAATCCCAGGATCACGTACGCCTACACTCACCTACAAGTGGACGCTCCGAGTACCGTTTGTGAATATAATCCATCATATCTGGTAGCCTCTGACTGGCGGCTGAACAACGACCTCACTGAACAACGTTCAGTGAGGTCACAGCTGGGTTAAATGATAAGTTCACAGCACCTCCTGATCCAGTGCTTTAGACTTCACTGGGAGTAATTATCGTTTCGGCAGGTGCCTACTGCCTCCTTCTGTGTGTGTGTGTGTGTGTGTGTGTGTGTGTGTGTGTCATCGCCACGTTGACTTAAGTGTTAATTGATAAATGTTTCACGGAATTCAACTTTTAGGAATATTATTTTATCACATTCTCTCCATGCTGCTGTTCCTTATTCGGCTATTACTGTTACTACGTTGTGGGTACTGCTGCTGCTTCTCTCTCTCTCTCTCTCTCTCTCTCTCTCTCTCTCTCTCTCTCTCTCTCTCTCTCTCTCTCTCTCTCTCTCTCTCTCTCTCTCTCTCTCTCTCTCTCTCTCTCTCTCTCTCTCTCTCTCTCTCTCTCTCTCTCTCTCTCTCTCTCTCTCTCTCTCTCTCTCTCTCTCTCTCTCTCTCTCTCTCTCTCTCTCTTGGAGGATGGATGTCATTATATCATTATGTTCCCCCTGTCTATTTTTGTTTATCGTTCTGTTTGTCCGTTTTATATTCCTTATTCTCCAAGTTCATTTTAGGTTTCTTATGTTGCTTGATGCATTCTTTACTCTACTGTGTGTGTGTGTGTGTGTGTGTGTGTGTGTGTGTGTGTGTGTGTGTCGCGCGTTGAGTCTGGCGACCTTTATCTCACACCCACACACAACACACGCACAGCTCTTGTCCTCCAGCCTCGTGTCTCCATTGAGCTTCCTTAATTAACACTCTCTCTTTTCCCTCGTAGTGTGGTGTCGCTTTCTGGCCCCGATGTCCCTGAGCACCATCGAGTCTAGTAATTGTTTGGCTCCCGGTCCCCTTCACCGCCTCCGTCAGAGTAAGTGTTATGACCCACTGTACTACTTCTTGGGTCGTGTTGTTTTTGTTTGTTGGCGTTTTCCTTTCCTTGCTGTTCTTTTATTTCTCTCGTGTGTGTTAAAAGTTCATGTTTCTTGGTTTGTGTTGTTTTTATATATTGGCGTTTTCCTAGTTGTTCTTTACATTTGAGTTACATGATTATATATTCATGGACATCAAGGCCAGTTCTGTTAAGCCGAAGTTTTAATACGGACCTGAAAAAAAAAAAAAAAAAAAATAGCTCGATGTATTTACTTTAACTTCTCATCAAACTTTAACCTTTTATAGAAATTATAGCTAATGAAATTATTCATTCCTCTTAACATATGACATGTGTACACTGGCATGGGAATCGGATTAGGAAACAATATTCATATACAACATACATGCACATATACATATATAAATATACATATATAAATATACATATATAAATACATACATATATAATACATACATATATAGTACATATATATTTTTGTTTATACATACTGACATACATAAATGCACACATAGATGACGAACATATTGCATATAGATATATATTATTTAGAAACTTCATGTAGACACCATACATACTCATATACATAAGTAGTCACATACACACGTGCATGCACATAGTATACATAGCACATATAAGTACTTTTAAACAAATACTTAAACACACACACACACACACACACACACACACACACACACACACACACACACACACACACACACACACACACACACACACACACACACACACACACACACACACACACACACACACACACACACACACACACACACACACACACACACACACACACACACACACACACACACACACACACACACAAGTTCGTTCTAAGTACATTCATACATAGAATATGTAGCCTACTTAAATACTCATACGTACTTGCAGACATACGCACACAAGGAGAAAAATACACACACACACACACACACACACACACACACACACACACACACACACACACACACACACACACACACACACACACACACACACACACACATGTATGTTACATACAACATACATACATACATACATACATACATACATATATACATACGTCATAAAGTAATATAATTCATGTGAACTAAAATATTCTATGAACGAATTTTGTACTGAATTTTCAATATAAATGCAACATTAATACATAATATACAATCTAATTTGTTGTAGTTAGTGTTCATAGCTATGAAATAATGAACATTTGATTTCATTTTCAAACAAGTTGACTGATGATAATAACTATTTCTCTGTGCTATATGTTAAAATTTAATAATTTTTTGTTCATGTTATTTTTTGGGGGCTTTCCTTGCTCTTCGTTCTTTCGGAACATTACAAAGAGAAGTGGAGTAAATATAAATATGTTCTCATAGGATATTACGCCATATGAGGGAGTTCCTTTCACTTTACGTTGGATTCCTACTCACCGGTAGTTAGCTTGTGAATACTATTTGCATATACCGTAGAATTTAAACGTATAAGACAGAGAGATGACCTTGTCAAGCACGGAGACAAGCGTTCAGCACTCCTTGGCCTCTTATATGATATTTAGAGCAGTGTGGAGGTTAGCCAGTCATTGGTGAGAGAGGAGATTCTTGACGAGTAATGCATGGTGTGTGAGGGTGGAAGTAGGGTTCATACCGAGAGAGAGAGAGAGAGAGAGAGAGAGAGAGAGAGAGAGAGAGAGAGAGAGAGAGAGAGAGAGAGAGAGAGAGAGACAGCGAGACAATAAAAAACAAAAAGGTAATAGTTTCCCAACATTTACACTCTTACAGATGTGTTAGTTAGTGTCAGGTGTACCCCGGGATCTATTGTTACCCCGAAGAGAGGGGAGGAGAAAGACGTGCCGTAAATCAAATGCAAACACTACAAAGAAGAGAGGAAGTGAGGCATGCAGACACACGTAGATCGGCGGCGAAAAGGAAACGGCAATCTCAAACACTTCTGTAATTTGGGAAGAATGCTCGTGGCTGGAATGTGGCGCGAGATTTTACGCGCTCAGACTTCAACGAGACACTAGAAGCGCTGCGAAATTACCGGAAGGGAGATAAAATAGTTTGTGTGTGTCTGTTTGTGTGTGTGTGTGTGTGTGTGTGTGTGTGTGTGTGTGTGTGTGTGTGTGTGTGTGTGTACAATGCTGTCGCTACTACTACCTTCAGCATCACTTTATAGCAAGAGTTTCATAAGAGAGAGAGAGAGAGAGAGAGAGAGAGAGAGAGAGAGAGAGAGAGAGAGAGAGAGAGAGAGAGAGAGAGAGAGAGAGAGAGAGCTAGCTAGCTAGCTGTTGGATTCTCATATCACCTGGCGGTCCTCAGTAAAATAAGCGTCACTGCGCTGAGGGATGCCTCCATGAAGCGCACCAATTGGCTGTGGGGGAGGAAGGCCAACTGGGAAAACTTCCTGGGAGCCCTAAGCCAAACACCCTGGCGCAGCATCCTCACAGGTGACGTGGGCACTCAGATCGGTAGCTTCACCAGCACCGTTCACTCTCTTCAAAACAAGTATATTCCCAACCCTACCTTTACTCTTAAACCACATGACCACTCATGGTTCGGGTATGATTGTAGAGTGGCAGCTGACAACAAGAGCAAGGCCTGGAGACGCTATAAACGCCACCCAACACAAGCCAACAAACAACTACACAAGGCAGCCAGTGACAACATACGGCGGATTCTGCGACTGGCCCAGCAACAGTGGCAAGATGAGCTGAGGAGCAAACTCTAAGGCCGTTCTGTAGGTACCAAATCTTGGTGGGCTGCCCTCAAGGAACACCAAGGCCTTGCCTGAGTTGCTTAGTAGCCACTCAAAGCCACGAGAAGGCTAAAGTGCTGGCAGCTCACTTCTCAGGAAAAATGTCAGTTCCTGATCCTGGGCGTCATCCTCCTGCCGTGCCGCGTCTCACAAACGCAACACTTGGCAGCATCAAAATAACTCCGATGTGAAGCGCCACCTCTCAATGCTCAAACTCAAGAAAGCCTTGGGACCAGATAGTGTGTCTCCCCACATCCTGAAAAATTGTGCTGCCCAGCTAGCTGCTCCCATCACCACCATCTTCCAGCGCTGCCTCAGCACTGGTAAGTCAGCCCTCCCAATGGAAGGAGGCGAGAGTAGCATCCATCCACAAAAAGGCGGAGACATAGCTAAGGAACTACAGGCCCATATTCATCTTGTCTGTCCTTGGCAAGGCACTGGAAGCCATCATAGCATTCGACCAACACCGCCTCATTAGCATCAGGCTGGTTGGTTTCCGCTCCAACATGTCTGCCAACGACATCCTGCTCCACATATCCACCTCATGGCACCAGTCCCTGGACAGACGATGCGACACTCATCATCGCCCTGGAAATTGCTGGAGCTTTCGATCTAGTGTGGCAATCCGCTCTCATCACCAAATTTCACAGCATGGGAGTGAACGGCAGCCTTCTCCACATCCTACGCGTGGTGGTAAACGGCTACTCTTCACAGGAGTATCCTGTCGCTGCGGGCGTCCCATTGGGCAGCGTTCTTGAACCTCTCCTGTGGAATGTCTTCTTTAATGACCTCATGCAGGTCATTTCTGAGGCCCTCGCCTATGCGGATGACTGCACTTTGTCGTTCCCCCTGTGAAACCATTGACCACCGCACTACTGTCGCCTTTATCAGCACCACACTGGAGACCATCACCGCATGGGGATGACGTTGGTAGGTGAACCTGGCCCAGGAAAATACTCAGGTCATGCTGATTAACTGGCGAAGCAGCCACCCAGCTTTCCCCATCCCACCTATATTTCTTGGCAGGAAGGTACTACGCCTGCAACCAGCAGTCAACAGTCTTGGTGTCGAGGTGAACAGTAACCTCTCCTTCACCAGCCACGTCAAGAATATACCCAAGACAGCGCCCAGGCTGAACTGCGTCAGGCGCGTCGCACACCTTGACGCTCAAGGGATAGCCAACCTCTACGCATCCCAAGTCCTCTCCGTCATGGAGTACGCACCTCTGACGTGGTCTTACTGCTCCCTCCCCCAACCTCGTACCTTGGCCTTCTGGATAAGGTACAACACCACACCCAGCAGCTCATCTCACAGCTCCCTCTACTATAGCCCCTGCAGCACAAGCGGGAAGTGGCGGGCCTGTGTTTCCACATACAAGATAAACAGGGAAGGCGCCCCGCTCCCCGCCACACTCTGGCAGCCATGGGCAACGCCCCACCCTCACGCCACCAAGGACACCCACACGAGGTAGCAGCAGCTCACCGTGCCTTTAGCCAGGACGGAAACGTTCATCCTCTCCCACCTACCAAGATGCACTAGGCTGTGGAACAGTCTGGTGCGACAGACAGAGGTGCACATCCCTGCTACGCTCCAGCCTTTTAAGTGTCCCGTCAATTTCTGGCTGGTGTGTTTGCAGTGATGACTGTACTTTCCTATCAAATAGTTCCTATCAAACCTGTAGCGAGCCTAATCCCGGCACCTCACCGGGAATTTTTGGTTCCATATAACATGGCATGACATTGTACCACATTACAACTATTGTATTTATAATTATATGTATTTACATCCTGTATTATGTCTAATGTCATGATTTACGTAAAGAGAGAGAGAGAGAGAGAGAGAGAGAGAGAGAGAGAGAGAGAGAGAGAGAGAGAGAGAGAGAGAGAGAGAGAGAGAGAGAGAGAGAGAGAGAGTCTGGATTATTGGCATAGCGTCTCTGTATCCTTCAATTCAGCAAACGGCAGAACGACTTGTAGCTGCTACACTGACAAGCTGATTGGTTGTTTGTTTGAATTACTATGCGCTGATTGGCCACAGGAACAGAGAGAGAGAGAGAGAGAGAGAGAGAGAGAGAGAGAGAGAGAGAGAGAGAGAGAGAGAGAGAGAGAGTACGCGAAGCAGTATCATAGAGAGCAAGGAAAACACTTAATGGAGGAAAGGTAAATAAATTAGCGAAAGTAAATACAGCGAGGAGAGAGAGAGAGAGAGAGAGAGAGAGAGAGAGAGAGAGAGAGAGAGAGAGAGAGAGAGAGAGAGAGAGAGAGAGAGAGAACAAAGATAAAGGAAACAAGGAAGCACAGGAAGATAAGGCAAATATAACGACAAGTGGACGAGAGCAAACAAAGGATATTAATTTGAAAACAAAAGAGATTCGGCAGAATTCAGAAGTAAAAACAAGGAAGTAGTTACGCGTAGGAGAACAGTAAATTTGACCACAGTAAATGAAAAACAATAAAAAAAAAATAAGGGGAATTGTATTGGAAACCTCTAAAAATACTGGTAATGATTCCAGTCTCGACGGGAATCTGTGAAAATTACTAGACGAAAAAAAGTGGAATGATAAAAAGAGTGAAAGAAAGTCTGCTCATTCTGTGTAAAGTGTGAGAAAAGTGGCAATTTAACTATTATGAAACTTCCGATAGCGTGCACCAGAGAGAGAGAGAGAGAGAGAGAGAGAGAGAGAGAGAGAGAGAGAGAGAGAGAGAGAGAGAGAGAGAGAGAGAGAGAGAGAGAGGCTTTCAGCGTTCGAACCTAAAATTTTAAACTATGTATCATAACGTATTGTGAGTGTACTGTATTGTTCTGTATTTCTGTGTTTGTGTATTATCTAAGAGAGAGAGAGAGAGAGAGAGAGAGAGAGAGAGAGAGAGAGAGAGAGAGAGAGAGAGAGAGAGAGAGAGAGAGAGAGAGAGAGATTAGGGCATCCAGACAGAGCATCGAACCAGACTCAGCGTATAGGCAAGAATATCTTCCTAAGAATAACTTCCTGAGGGAGGGTATTCCTGAATCTTTTTGTCCAATAACACGAATTTTCAAGAAGACTCCAGTGTAGTATCCACTACAGGAATCTCGGCGGGAGGAATGATATAAAGGATGTAAAGAAAACGGGAATACGTGACTAAATACCTCAAACCTTTCTAATGCCTTGACCAATGTTATGTGCCCGCGTAGAGCAATGATGAAGGAGGTGCAGAGAAAACACGAGTACTTGACTCCATACCTCTTACTTTAGTCAGGCTAAAGTTGACTCATAGCTTCGCTTTTTCATCTCTATCCTGTTTGATCTTATTTGATCTCTAAGGGTTATCTGCTCATCTCTTCCTCCACCCCGCCCTGTCATATACTGATCTGCGTGTTTATTTCTTCCCTTATTCACTAAAACTCAACCTTTCTATAAACTTTAATCTCTTAATTTCTTTCCCTTGAAGATTCATGTATGTAAATCAGAAATAAGCTTTTATTCCCTTGTGTTTTGTCCATTTAATCTTTTTTTATTTTCACTAAACTTCGGTGTCCTCATTTTGTTCTTTCCTCCTTTTAAGTCTACGAACTGTAACCAAATGTATATTCCTTGCAATTCACATTTCTTCAGCAAACGTCCTATTATAGTGTGCGGAAGTATCCTCATTTCCTTCTTCCTGCTCTCAAGTCTACAAACCGTAATGAAGCTCGTCTTTTTTTTCTAAATCCTTGATTCCCTTATTCTATTCCTCACTCGGCTTCATATTAAGCTGTGCTAAAGTTTTTTTTTTTATTTCTTTCTTATCCTACTTTAAAGTATACCAAACTGTTACTGAGCTCGTGCACACAACTTGAAATTTCTTTGGCTTCCCGAGGGTCTGAATGCACCATTGTTTTCACCTCTTGCTCATTTTCTAATACAAAAGCTTTATAGCAGGCAAGTACTTTTCAGGGGCACGTTGTTTCCCCTCATATTCGCGTATGTTCGCACAGTTCCAAATTTTCGCATCTGTTCGTCGCTTTTAAAATCTTTCTTTGCTTAACAATTGTGCCTGTCTGACCATGGCGCCATCACATGTCCTTGTCCTGCTAGCCAAAGGTAATCACGTGCTGGAGAGATGTCCAACGGTTGCAGATTTTGGACAGAAACTCAACAGGACGCGAAACAAGATGAACATGTGGAATCGCTCGGTGACCACTACTGTAATGCCTCTGAGATGTACGACTTTTTTTTGTCTGGCACAACAAGGCTGGAGAACAAGAATAACAGTTCAGTTCTCACTTGTCACACAGGCCTCCGGATCAACCAATAACTTTTAAACACTCGTTATTGCACAACAGTTTCTTAAATAATACTGTAGTTGAGAAAAGAGAATTAAGTTCCTGGTCTCTCTTTGTCTGTGTGCTCACGCAAACATTGTTTTTACAGTGCTTTGAGTGTTAGCAAATGATAACCAACCATGGCAATGAGAGGATTACGATCGATAAGCTCAAACTAGCACTTTTAAACACTCCAAAATAATGATGTGTAACTGGACTTCTCTAATTAAACAATTATTATTGACCTATTCAGACTGATCAGTATTTTTGATGATTAGGCCTTGTTACTCGTATGTTAAAAAAAAAAAAGCTTCGAATCATCATTCTCCAATCCATCGTCTTACATTAGCTAGTATTCTGAAACGATTTGCACTCTCATCACGACTGCTATTATTAAAGGTCAGAGAAATGATTAGTTGAACTGTCAAGAGTGTTTCTCCTGATAATGTAGATGTCTCGTTAATCTGTCACTATAATTCTTAAAGATAAAAACATCCTTAAAAACCCGTGTAACTTCAATTGCAGGCTATTGAATGTAGTGGAGGTTCGGCGCGGTATGTGTTCGTTAAGCGTTGGCGTCGAGTACGTAGAGCGCCACTCTTTCTGAGCACGGCATATGGAGTAGGGCGGGCCAGTTCCTTTCTCCTCCGCCTTTACGTTTCCTGTCGTAGCTCACCAGTACCCAATTTAAGGGTGGATGAACACAGGAGCGGTCAGTCGTCTCAGAATACTCAAAATGCAGCAGTCTCTATTTTCATTTAAGGTTAAGGAAATGTGAATTATCTCTCCTTTCTATTTAGTTGCAAGGAATTCCAGCTATCAGCGACTTATCCAACTGCTTATTATCTGTTCAAAATCAGTTTGGTGTGTCACCTTTCTTGTTATTTTCTGTTACCTCGAACTTAAAATACTGGAAATAATCTTGAGGAATGTCATATATTGCGAATGTCCTGAAAAGCCCAAAGGATATGAAGTTTCTCAGAAAAAAAAACAGACGTAGTAGTTTTTTTTTCTTTTTTTTTTCTGGAGAACAAGCTAAAAAAAAAAAAGGAAAAGAAAGCAAAGGAAGAAAGCGTGTTCTAATCTTGTGCTAGTATTATAATAGATATCTAGGTTCATAATACATTTTATGAAGGCCGTCAAACACAAAACACAAAGATACAGGCACAGCAAACTAAAAGAAGAAATAACTAAGGAGCATTGACGCAGGCCGCACGTGACAATGTACTTCGTTTGTTGCTGCAAAAACTAACCCTACTAAAAAGTTCTTATTTTTTTTTTCTTTTGAAGGGCTGTACCTGTGTGGAAAAAAGCAAAAGCTGGAAAGAAAGTCGGAATAAAAAGTCAACGACAGAAGCCAGATATTGTTGCCAGAAATTTTTTTTTCGCGTTCTTTCATACACGTAACGTTACAAAAATTCTCCCCGGCCTTCAGAGAGGATGGCAGAAACTCCGTATTGAAAACATGCCTTCCCTGCCCTCCCTGGAACCACTCGGGCGACAAATAGAACTGGCGGAGGCACGTTCAGGGGAATTTTCCATCTTCCGGGTGAACGCAAAAATGAATGAGGCGACTGCATCTTACTCTGGTCGCCGTCTTTTGTCTGTTGTGGTGCAGTGAAGGAAGACTCTGAGCCTCGAGCCTCTTGGTGCGAGGAAACATTAAAGGTGATGAATACAAAAGGAATCGTCCTGTCCAGGTGTAAAGTTAGAACGGGGCCACACCTTACCTTGCCGCCGCTGAAAGAGGGGGAGGAGGGGCACTAAACTGGTCTCTCTCTCTCTCTCTCCTCCTCCTCTCTCTCTCTCTCTCTCTCTCCCTCTCTCTCTCTCTCTCTCTCTCTCTCTCTCTCTCTCTCTCTCTCTCTCTCTCTCTCTCTCATCGCTAGGGACGACAAGGGCAGGAGGTAAAAATGCAATTATGTGAGGTGGTAATTACAGTTATAATTAGTTGTCACCAAACACACATACACACACACACACACACACACACACACACACACACACACACACACACACACACACACACCACACAGCACACACACACACACACACACACACACACACACCACACACACACACAGCACACCAGATGACGCAGGAACGCAACCAACAATGTATTAAGAAAAGAACAAAGGAAACAAAGGTGAACCGTGAGAAGAAGATTCTACTGCTCGTGTTACCCGAATAAAGAAGGTTCCAGAGAGAGAGAGAGAGAGAGAGAGAGAGAGAGAGAGAGAGAGAGAGAGAGAGAGAGAGAGAGAGGAGAGAGGAGAGAGTGAGAGAGAGAGAGAGAGAGAGAGACTAGTGTTTTTTTTTGCATACCTACACTCACCTATTCATTAATTCATTTATTACTACTTATTTATTTATGTTATGTGCGAGAATGAGCGTTAATTGCCTTGCATTACCATCACCACCACCACTACCACCACCAACCCTACCATCACCACCACCACCACTACTAGAAGCGTTAGTAGTGGTGGCAGGCGATTATAATGAAAAGGCAGGACAAGATTACCATTATTGCGGTGTTCCCTATTTTGCACTGCACATATGCATACATACATATGCATATAATTCCATTTACAAATTCGGTGACAATCAGTAGTGGTGGTGGTGGTGGTGGTGGTGATGGTGGTAGTGGTGGGAGGGACTCGGCTTGTTAATTCCTTGTTGTTTATGGTGATGGTGGTGATGGTTATGGTTTATGGTGGCCATTATAGCTTAGTGTTGACAGTGCCGCTGAAGTGGTGGGGAGTGGGTGGGGGGGTAGGTGGTGGTGGTGGGTGGTGGTGGTGGTTAGAATGAGTGATAGAAGTAGTGATTATGTTTGTAGTGGTGTTTGTTGTTGGGGTGGGGTGGAGATGGCGAGTGTGGTTGTAGTTGTGGTGATGATGTATCTGGTTGCATTGAGTGGTGGAAGTGGTGATTGGGGATTGTGGTGGTAGTGGATTGATTGATTGTAGTGGGTGGAGGAGGTGAGTGATGGAGGTAGTGATGGTGGTGACAGGGGAAGGTTATGATTGTAGTGAGTGGAGAAGATGCAGGAGGTGAGTGGTTATTGTAGCTGGCTGTGGTCACGGTGGTTGTGTTGTGGATGGTGAAGATGGTGGTGGCTGTCATCACCAAGTAGAGTAAAGAACAATACACACAATAACATACATAAACACAACATAATAAAACACAGCACAACACCAATACAGTACATTACATTACATTAGAAATTCAACGGATGAAACTACACAACACGAACAATAATTAATATGTGATTCTTTACAAAATAAGGACTTGATTCGTGCGACCCTGAAGACAGACTGACGTAATGACGAAACAGATATAGCAATCACAGCCTTTGCTTCCTCACAACCACTTAATGAGAAGCACAGCGTTCGTAATTTGCATGTAGGCGGAGGGAGGGAGAGAGAGAGAGAGAGAGGAGGAGAGAGCGAGAGAGTAGAGAGAGAGAGACGAGAGAGAGAGAGAGAGAGAGAGAGAGAGGAGAGAGAGAGAGAGAGGAGAGAGAGAGAGAGAGAGAGAGAGAGAGAGAGAGAGAGAGAGAGAATGTTTGTTATCACCCCTTTTTTTTTTTTTTTTCTGTAGTCGAAGTATTAGGTCTCCTACCCATTTGCTGCTCTGCACAACCTCAACCTGGTTTCCTAATGATCTTTGTAAGAGTCTTCTATTTACCTGCTCGAGTTACCTGGATTAAGTAAATATTGACCCCCTCTTGTCTTTTCATTATTTCGTGTGTGTGTGTGTGTGTGTGTGTGTGTGTGTGTGTGTGTGTGTGTGTGTGTGTGTGTGTGTGCTTTCTGCCTTAATTAATCTGCTGTTGTATTTTCTGTGATGTATCTAACTACGTGTCCGTGCATTTGTCCGTCTGTCTTTGTTTGGTCTATCTGTCCACTTACCTGTTTATTCATCTGCCAGGGCCGGCTGTCTGTCTTTCGGTCTATATATGTGTCTGTCTGTCTGTCTGTCTGTATTTCTTCTTTTCTCCTGCACTCTCCTCTCTTTTCCTCTCCTCTCCTCTCCTCTCTTCTCTGTTTCTCTCCTCTCCTCTTCTCTCTTCTCATCTCCTTTCCTCTTCTCTCCTCTCCTTTCTTCTTCCTCTCCTCTCCTGGGCTCCCTCCTCCACACCTGCGTCCTGGCCCCAGTATATAATCTGTATTCTTCTATTTAAAGGGTTCTCTGGAAAGCTGGGTAGGATTATTAATTAGACGGGATTTGTGTGAAGGTATAAAACATTAAGATAATGCTCTCCTGCAGGGGTGGTGGTGGGTGCTGATAAAGAGAGAGAGAGAGAGGAGAGAGAGAGAGAGAGAGAGAGAGAGGGAGAGAGAGAGAGAGAGAGAGAGAGAGAGAGAGGAGAGAGAGAGAGAGAGAGAGAGAGAGAGAGAGAGAGAGAGAGAGAGAAAGCTACAAATGCAGAACATTTATTTCAAAACATGTAGGACAAAGACTTACTGTGGTGAGGGTCAGATTTGGAGAGATATGCTGGAGTGGAGGTCAGCTTTGGAGATAAATGCTGGAGTGGACTCTCTCTCTCTCTCTCTCTCTCTCTCTCTCTCTCTCTCTGGTTGTGTATGTAATGTTGCCGTGATTCTTTTTTTGTTTTTGCTTGTTGTCCTTGTAATGATATTTATTTTAGTATTTGTGATGGCTTCGTTGTTTTGTTGGTTGATTGGTTGGTTGTTGTTGTTGTTGTTGTTGTTGTTGTTGATGTCGTTGTTGTTGTTGTTGTTGATGTCGTTGTCATTGTTGTTGTTGTTGTTTAATTCTTCTTTTCTTAAATCAGTCACCCAATCATCCTCCTTCTCCTCCTCCTTTTTCTTTTTCTCTTACTACTACTACTACTACTACTACTACTACTACTACTACTACTACTACTACTACTACTACTACTACTGCTACTACTACTACTACTACTACTGCTGCTCCTACTACTACTACTACTACTACTACTACTACTACTACTACTACTACTACTACTACTACTACTACTACTACTACTACTACTACTACTACTACTACTACTACTACCACTACCACTACCACCACTATATTACCAATCATCTACATTTCTCCCACTTCTTTTTGTCGGCTTTCATTACAGTCACTTAATGGAGCAACAGTCACAGTCGCAGTCACCAGGATAACAGTAACTGCAGCAAAGTAAGATGCCAGTCACCTGAAGGAGACTCACAGACTCACATAACTATCAAGGGCCACAGTGGGAAGGACAGCGGAATGCGTCACGATCTGAGGATCTCCTTTGTTGACTCACCCATAGCAATTAAGGTGTCTCGCAGGGAGCGTTTCCAGCCAAAAGGGCGGGAAGGAGAGGCGGCGGCAAGGCAAAGGCAAGTCGGTGGCATTACACTTCCTCTGGCAGTAGAAATCATTGTTTTTCAGTCAGTCACGCGTCGGGGTGTAAGACATCAGGGATAACTTGCACTATACGAGTACTATACTGTATTATACACAGGGCACCCACAAAGCCGTCGTTGTACTCTTCATTGAAGGAGAGACGCGGAAGAAGGCAAGGAAGAGGAAACGAGAAACATCAAGAGGCCTCTTACCCCCGAAAAAACAATACCACACTGGCACTAGGACTTCAGCGTCCCTCTTTGTATTCCAGCCCCGTAGAAAATAATACCTGTTGGCGATGGCTTTATCTTTGAGGTGTTGATGTTGTGTTTGGTCTTGTTGCTGTTCTGTTTGTTGTCTTGTGTGTCTTGCTGTGTGAAGGGAAAAGAAACACACTGCCCTGTCTCAATGTTGCAATAGAAGGCGGAAGGGAATTGTTTGGGAGTAGCTCTTTTATTTCCCAGGGAGCCGGTGGATGTTGTTTTTAATTCTGTAAGGCTGGCAGATCCTTCCCCAGTGCCTGGCCTTGTCTAACACCTCTTTACACCGCGCGGCTGAAGCATCGCTCCAGCTTTTCACTGCCTTGCTTTGTGCCGTGTTTTGCTGTTCTGCTGCAATGCGTTGTGTGCTGCTCAGGGGAGAGCTGTGTCCTGGCTTGATCTACTACTACTACTACTACTACTACTACTACTACTACTACTACTACTACTACTACTACTACTACTACTACTACTACTACTACTACTACTACTACTACTACTACTACTACTACTACTACTACCGCTGCTGCTGCTGCTGCTGCTGCTGCTGCTGCTGCTGCTGCTGCTGCTGCTGCTGCTGCTGCTGCTGCTACTACTACTACAGCTACGGAGTTGCGAGCTTGATGTGCATGTAGCTCAGGGAAAATTCATAAAACACACACACACACACACACACACACACACACACACACACACACACACACACACACACACACACACACACACACACACACACACACACACACACACACACACACACACACACACACACACACACACACACACACACACACACACACACATAAACAAGCAGACATTCAAACTTGTCACGTATACACGAAAGCGGTAAAAACAATCATGGTAAAAGAAGAAAAAACAACAAAGAGCGTACAAAGGCAAACAAACGCGCGCGCACACACACACACACACACACACACACACACACACACACACACACACACACACACACACACACACACACACACACACACACACACACACACACACACACACACACACACACACACACACACCTATGCGGCTTGGTGGCGTAGTGGCTAGCGCTCCCGACTCACAATCGGGAGGGTCCAGGTTAGAATCAGGTTCTTCGCAGTGTAGCCTCTGTTCACCTAGCAGTGATTAGGTACCTGGTGTAAGTCGGGAGTTGTCATCCGCTGCTTAAGTAGCAGAAACAAATTGAAAATAAAAATACACACGGGGTGGTGGCTTGACCATCTCCAGTTCTGCTAGGTTGGTCAGCGCCATCTGGCTGCAAGATCAATAAAGCAAAAATTATTATCATTATTATTTATTTATTATTATTATTATTATTATTATTATTATTATTATTATTATTATTATTATTATTATTATTATTATTATTATTATTATTATTATTATTATTATTACGCACGCGCGCCCGCACTCACACATAAGCGCGCCCGCACTTACACACGCATGCTCGCACTCTCTCACGCGCGCTTGCACTCACTCACATACGCAAGCTAGGACTCTCACATGCCCGCTTCCACTCAATCACACGCAAGCTAGGACACACACGGACGCTCGCACTCACTCGCACACTCACTCACGCTAGCAGACACACACAGACACACACACACACACACACACACACACACACACACACACACACACACACACACACACACACACACACACACACTACAACACCACCACCGTCATGCACATCCAGACCTCCTCAGACAACATCTCCCTTCCGCACTTTCCATCAACACCAACCCACTTCATGTAGTTCATTCTGCCAAACTCCTCAACCTCACAATAGACAGCAGACGCACCTGGAACCAGCACGTCAGCTCCCTCATTAAGTTAGCCATCTACCAGTTTTATCTCCTGAGAATACTGTTGGATTTGGGGACTCCAGCGCGTGAGCTGGTGAGCGTGTACTTCACGTTCATCCTCCAGAAGCTCACATGTAAGCGTTCCCAACTTGGTCGTCTTCCCTGAATCTGACCCAGCATCATCAACTGGAACAGGTCTGGAAGTAAGCCACTCGGTAGATCCTGGCGCCCAGCTACACCACCTACCAGGAAACCCTCACCTCCTTTCACTTCACCACCGTTCTGGACAACTAACACCATCTCCTTCAGCAGTTTGCTAAAAGCTCCTCCACCCGCGGCACAGAAATCTCCTTCCGAAACCGAGCTCCCACCTTGCCACAGTGTAGGACATTGTTATAAATTGCTTCCCATACATGTTCGTACAGACATATATAAAAACATTGGAATTCCAACAACTGTAAAAAAATTATAAACAATGAACTGTGACTCGTCTCAAGTGTGTATTGCACATACATTAGCTTTTAAGTATTCCGTTAGTATTAATATAATTTAATCTCCTGTGTGTGTATATTTTAAGCCTTCGAGATGCTTATTATTTAATAAACCGTTTCTTCTTCCTTTTTTTTACTTATACAAATTTACCATAATTTATAGAGTTGCTATACATATATGTTACATTTTTATTACAAAAATTTAGGCTAGAGAAGTCACTGTTAATGCCTTCTACCTGAAGGCCTGTCTCTGTAACAACCACGCGTTCACTATAGTTTCGAAGTGTTGTCTGGAACAGCCCTCAACACTTTGCTGCACGGCATCAAACTCGTTCCACCAGCCGATGTACATACTGAGGAACTCTTTGTTGGTGCCACATTCTGCACCTGGGCTGTAGCAGCTCCCCAGAAGCACGGGTGATGGCTCTGGTGGTGGCCTCGGCTTGTCGGGCAGGCTGCCTCAGAGTCTGCAGGTAAGCCACCAGTTGCTGCTGCGCCCTGAACATGACGGTGAGGCCTGCCACGTCCCGCAGGTGCTGGGGGGTGTGCAGTGCAGGGTGAAGGCCGAGCTCACTGTCCCTGATGAGCCTCGCCGCCCGGTTCTGTACATTGTCCAGGAGATGGAGGTGCTTGCTGGCCGCGCCGCCTTAGGCCAGGCACGCGTATTCTTCTTTTCTTCTTCTTCTTCTTCTACTTCTTCTTTGTCGTCTTCATATTATTATTATTATTATTATTATTATTATTATTATTATTATTATTATTATTATTTTTATTATTATTATTTATTATAATTATTATCATCATCATTATGTGCACTTACAACACACACACACACACACACACACACACACACACACACACACACACACACACACACACACACACACACACACACACACACACACACACACACACACTTCTGTTGGTTGTGTTGCGTGTGAAGCCTTTGAGAAAAAACTTTATATCCTTTTTTCCTGTCCTTTCCCCTCATTGATTTTCGTTCTCCCCTCTTTCCCCTTTATTTCCATTTCCCTTCCTCCTCCTCTTCCTCCCTCCTTTTCCTGCTCATCCTTTCTCAGTTTTCCAGCTTATTCTCTACCTCCATTTCACGTGAAGGGGATTTTTTGTTCAACCGTATAATTTTTTATCTTCCTTTCATTTTCGATCTTGTATCTGTTTCTTTCCGTCTGTCTCTGTGCCTTTCTTTCTCTCTTTTCCTTCCCTTTTCTTTTCTTTTACTGTGTCCCTTTCTTTTTTTAAATTTTCTGCCTTATCTTCCATTATTCCTGAACTCCATTTCGTGTGTTAACTTCTACACTAAAGTTCTTTTTCTCTCTTCAATTTCCTATCAGCGGTTTCTTGGCGGCGGCGTCTCTCCTTTACTTCCTTCTCTCATCACTCGTTCCGCCTTTCTTACTACTTTCCCTTCATTAACTGTCTACCTGGCTGCCTTGCGTTCTCTCTCTTTCTCTCTCTCTCTCTCTCTCTCTCTCTCTCTCTCTCTCTCTCTCTCTCTCTCTCTCTCTCTCTCTCTCTCTCTCTCTCTCTCTCTCTCTCTCTCTCTCTCTCGTTCTGCCAGTATTCCGGGAAGATGAAGGTCTGTGATGAAACCAAGTGAAGCTTGTTCCTTGATTAAACTACGTGAGGCTCGCTCGTCCTTTCCTTCCTTATCTCTCTGTGTGTGTGTGTGTGTGTGTGTGTGTGTGTGTGTGTGTGTGTGTGTGTGTGTGTGTGTGTATTTCTTTTACATGTTTATTTTATGTAAATATAGCCAGTAAGCGATTTAAGAAAGTATAATGTAAGTATATCTTAATCTTATGTACCAGTCTTATTGTCATGTTTTCTGTTAATTACGTCATATTGATAATATTCAAATTGGTGCTGTAAATGCTTTTCTGTGTAAATATCAATTTCTCTCTCTCTCTCTCTCTCTCTCTCTCTCTCTCTCTCTCTCTCTCTCTCTCTCTCTCTCTCTCTCTCTCTCTCTCTCTCTCTCTCTCTCTCTCTCTCTCTCTCTCTCTCTCTCTCTCTCTATACACGTTGGAAGGTTATTGCGAGGCGTGTAACTTTTTTTTTTAATTGTCAGTGACGAAGGAGTGTATATGTAATTTTCATTTAAGTGTGATGCAGAGAACGTAGTGTCAACAGTAACTGCTTTCTTGAAGTGCCAGTAATGTGTATACGTTGGAAGAACAGAAGTACTCTAACAGGCATGAATGATTTATAATTATAGCCTGCACCTGTACTGTATGTACCTTACACACACACACACACACACACACACACACACACACACACACACACACACACACACACACACACACACACACACACACACACACACACACACACACACACACACACACACACACACACACACACACACACACACACACACACACACACACACACACACACACACACACACACACACACACACACACACACACACACACACTAAAAAGACTAAGAAAAAAGGAGGACAAAGAAAACTTAAACTTTTCCTTGTGATTTTTTTTTTTTATAATAATCTGTTTGAGATTATACATCAATTTTGTACCAAATTTACGTGGTGTGGTATAATAATAGGAAATGAACCTCTCGTGTACCCTGTCACGTGTACATGCAAGTTTTAACAAGGGTGAACGTTCGTGTTGTAATCTTGTATATCTATTCTTTGTGAAAATTCCACTTATTTTGGCTTCTGTTTGCTTATATCGAAGTTGAAATGTAAAGGACATTTTATTAACTCATTACTGCTTAATCATTTCATACCAAGATATTTTTTTTCCCATAATCAGCATTTTGAATTTTATATCTGTATTTTCCTTATGATAATTCCAGGTGTGTCAGCTACGGTTATATCTGTATCTATCTATCTATCTATCTATCTATCTATCTATGTTATCTCTCTCTCTCTCTCTCTCTCTCTCTCTCTCTCTCTCTCTCTCTCTCTCTCTTTCTCTCTCTCTCTCTCTCTCTCTCTCTCTCTCTCTCTCTCTCTCTCTCTCTCTCTCTCTCTCTCTCTATATATATATATATATATATAATTATTATTGTTATTATTATTATTATTATTATTATTATTATTATTATTATTATTATTAAGTTAAAGTATAAAGGAAATTGTTGTGAAAATCCATACAGCCTAACTGTAACTGTAACCCGTAAACAATTGTTCCCACTATCACCTACAGCCATTTAGTCTTATATTTGTAAGTTCCTCATGAAAATTCAAGGATCTTAGGTCTCTCCAACCTGATAAAAGTTAGAATACAATACTCCTTATTTACTGGAGTTTTACTGGAGGATTAACTGTTTCACAGCTCGATATTTCTTTCCTTAATCATCTATAACTTTTTAGACTTTTATTCGTTCTATAGCTACGCACCTTAGAGATTACGGGACTATTCTCCCTTTTTCTGTGTCGATACTCACATTTTATTATTATTATTATTATTATTATTAATATTATTATTATTATTATTATTATTATTATTATTATTATTATTATTATTATCATTATTATTATTATTATCATTATTATCATTATTATTATGTATTTATTTATTCATTCATTTATTTATTTATTTATTTATTTATTTATTTATTTATTTATTTTATTTTATTTATTTATTTTTTGACATCTGAGAATGTTGACAAAAGGCGACCGTAGCAGTAAGGGGCTTCACTGAGTGAATGAATAAGAATAAAGTAAGTGTTTTGTGTAGTATTCCGAGTTCAGTTCTTATTTTTCTCCACTCTGGATGATCCACTTGATCACGTTCTGTCTGTCTCTTTGATTTTTACTTTTGAGGATAATGATTAATCTGTTCTTTTCAGGTTTTGTTGGTAGGTCTTATTCCTTCGCTATATCAAGAATTTGTCTAAGCCTCAGATAATCCTCCTTACAAAAATATATGTAAGCCTTGATAACATATGTAATCATGTATCTTTTCTGATTTGCATTAAACTTACAACCTGTCCATATCCAAAATTATATATATATATTTTTTTTTTCAGTGCTTCCTGTTATTAGCCTTGTAAGTATAATAGACTACCACACATCGTGTTGTTAACGTAGTGACTGGAAACATGTATCTTTTCCGACTCTGAACTCTCACAGGCTTTCTATGACCAAAATTATATAGTTTTCTTAGAGCCTCATATTATTCGCTTTATATAAACTTAACTTCGTGTGACACATGGAATTGTTGACGTGGTGATTGGAACCGATACAACTCATTTCCTGTAAAGAATCAAACTGCGTGCCCCTTGCACCTGTGTTGACCCAGTTCACTGGGAGTCAGTGGCTTGGATGGCGAGGGGCGGGGTCGAGAGGGGTTGTGTGGAATGTGGTGCATCACCTCCACCTCGGGGTTCAAGCTATACGAGAGATTGTGGCACCGTACTGACATTTATTTTTTTCTCGTGCATCAGGTGGACTGCACTACACGCATGCACTCTGTTTTGAAAACAAAAAAAGGTAGTTGTATTTTATAATGATAATGAACTGATGTGGACTACTATCGTACGTTATGAATAAATTATGCAAATTATTCCAAATAATGTTGGGGCTTTGTCAAGTACCTGCAGTCAGTGCTTGAAAAATAAATTAAACTAAAATTTAAGAACATTCTGTAGAAAAAAACTGAAACCGTTCTCTCGTATTTTGTACTGATCAATGCCTTGTGGATCATGCATATAAATCCTTTTGTTTCCTAGCATTATTCTAACAACTGGATTTAAATAGTATCACTACTGAGAGCCTAACTGCTGGTCTTGTGGTATTCTGGCTGGCTGATAGGTTTCAATGCTGGAAAACTACTTTTGTACATCTCTCATAAAACGGCAACCTATGAGATAGCTTTCCTTTTCCTCCAAATGATAACCTGGTACCATCTTCCGCTAGTGAGCGCCCTTCCTTTGATATTTGCAATTAACCATAGCTAAAAATTAGAAAAAAAAAAATCTTTAAAGTGTCATTTTGTTTCATCTTCAATTTCCTCCAGCCTCCCGGATGTCGTCTTTATTCAATGTTCTAATTATCTCTGCAAGGAGTGAGGTTTTCGTGTGAAGAGCTTCACTTATACGCGAATTCTAGAGAGGACAAAATGGGAGGTTGTTTGTATCAGCTCTTTTAAGCCTCTGGTTTTATAGTAAGTCGGAGGTTTTTATTTTCTCGGTCTAAATCTTCACTCTTACAATACTCCCTTCTGTTGTGTGTAGGGCTATAATCATACAACAATGGCTATTTGTATAAACTCTCCTAATCTTCCTTTTTTTTACAGTACACTGTAGTATTCTTTCTTTTACAGTAAACTGCATTGTGTTCATAGTTACTACTCCCTTTCATTTACAATTGACACAATTGTCTCTTGCAATTCTAACAGTTGGAAATTTTCCATTCGATCATCATTCCAACTTTCCAAAGAAAAGTCAGTCATTCTCTCTTATTACTCTTCTCGGTGATAACACTGAAAACTTTTTCTTCACATTACACCTCTGGAACTTAAATTACTAACGTAGAATGATTCTGCTTTGGAAGTTGTAACTTGCCAACATTCTTTACACGTTGAAAATAAATCAATATGTCTTTTAGTTCCTCATTAGGTCCTTGGTTACGCCCTGTATTACAACGATCATATGTTGATGCATCTCATATTGCAAAGCGAGAGGTGTGTAATCTCAGGAATACGCTCACCAGGAATACGGCGTTACAGTTCGACGTGTCTCAGTCTGCCTGCCGTAGCCGGACCAGCGTTGCTAATATACGAGGCCGTCCCTTCAAAGGCTGGACAGTAATGGAGAGGTTGGAGGGTGCAGAAACCTTTAGTTTTGGTGTAGTCTCTGTGATCTTGTTGGCCGTCCTCCAGCATTTGTGAGTAAATCCTAAATTCAAAGGAGTTGAGAAAAGGAAGTGAAAAGTTTTCTGGCGACTTAGGCAAGATTGTTTTATGTAAAGGTTCCAAAGACTTCTTCATAATCTGTATTCGGTTTTGCAAGGTTGGGATGCACAGGAAAATTATTTGCCTTTTCTTTTTAAGGGTGGGAGACATTAGCTAAGAGCATAAACACGCAAACACAGACGAGAGAGAGAGAGAGAGAGAGAGAGAGAGAGAGAGAGAGAGAGAGAGAGAGAGAGAGAGAGAGAGAGAGAGAGAGAGAGAGAGAGAGAGAGAGAGAGAGAGAGGGCGCTTCCCACTCCTCCCAAAAAAATAATCATAGAATAAGAAAATACCGACTAATTTAGTTCTGAAGGTGCCTTGACACTCCTCTTTTGAAGCGGTTCATGTGTAGATAGGCTGACTTCCCCCTGTACGTTTCATGATCTACTGTGAAGTGGCCTCCATTTTGTGGGTAATGTTGCAGCTCATGATAAACATTCCCCGGCACACTGAGCTCTCTCCCCTATCCGTGCGAGGCTGAGGTCATTGCCTGGTGGAAAAGGGCTTACCGTCCCCTCCTTGCGTGACACTTCGCTCACTTTACCAGAGAGAGAGAGAGAGAGAGAGAGAGAGAGAGAGAGAGAGAGAGATAGAGAGAGAGATAGGGTTGGGGGACAGTATTTGTTTGTGTGCGTGTGTGTGTATGCCCATCCTTGTTTGTTCTCCAGAATTCGTGAAGGAATTACACACACACACACACACACACACACACACACACACACACACACACACACACACACACACACACACACACACACACACACACACACACACACACACACACACACACACACACACACACACACACACACACACACACACACAAAGAATGACCCACACTCTCCTATCCTTGAGTTTCATTGAATATCCCTCTTACCGTGCACGCCCTAAATTGATTTACCTTCCTTCCCCTATTCTTTTTATTATTAACATTGCATCCCTTCTTCCTTCCCTCTTCTCTCCCGAATCTTTTCCCAGCATCCCTTTCCTTGCCTCGTTCTCCGCATCCATCTTTCTTTCATCTTAGCCGCCTCCGTGCCTTCTTTTGCTCCATTTCCCTCCTCCGCCTCCTCCCCTTCCTCTCTCAAGGCCACTTAATGAAGCACTGATTCCCCCTTAAGCAAAACTCTTATACTGCGCTGCTCTTAGTATGTGCGTGTGTGTCTGGAAGGGGCTTGTATATGTGTGTGTGTCCACTTTTCTCTTGATATTGTATTGCGAGGAATACTGATTTATATTAGCTTTGGTGAGATTATTATGCAAAACCAAATGTCTAAGTAATGTATGTAATTAGGGAAAGGAAAGTGTAATTAAGACGCACACACACACACACACACACACACACACACACACACACACACACACACACACACACACACACACACACACACACACACACACACACACACACACACACACACACACACACACTTCTTAATTGATATCTTATTGACCACAAAGCATACTTTGTACACCAGGGATGGAGTGCATTTATCACGCCAGGGTGTTCGGGCTTTGGCCGGAACACTCGAGCGGGAGGTAACTGCACTCCAGCGCTTTTTTCGTTAGTCAGGAGGGAGGAATGGGTTGTGAGGTCGAAATGAAGGACAAATTAGTTAAATCTAGAAAGGGAACTAGCTCAAAGAAGGTGAGGAATAGCTGAAGTGTTTACTACACAAAGTGTAGAAGTATTTTGAATAAAATAGACTTGTTTAGAGGAATGGCGTGTGTAGAGAACCTTGATATCATTGTTTAAACAGAAACTTAATTAATTTTGTCAGGAAAAGTATTTGATCCAGAAGTTAAGATAGATGGTTATACACTATTCTATAAAGACGAGGAAAACAGGAGAGGAGGAGGCGTCGCGTTATTCATTAGGGACACAATTCAGTGTTGTATTAACAGTAGAATTAAAACAGATAGCAAAACAGAGTCGATATGGGTAGATATTATTAAGGAAGGATCACAGTCAGTAGTACTGGGCTTAGTGTACAGACCACCGAACAGTACAAAGGAAATTAACACCTCACTATGGCAGGAAATAAATAGAGCAGGAATGTACAGTCAGATATGTGTGGTAGGAGATTTTAATTTTAGGAATATCGACTGGAGCCTGATGGTGGGTAACGGAAGCAGGTGAATTTCTTAAGGTGATCCAGGATAATTTTTTAAAACAGGCAATCGTAGAACCCACAAGGGGGAACAATAACTAACTAACAGGGAGGAAGCAGTCACGCTGGTAGAGGTTGGAGGACAACTAGGTAACAGTGACCATTGGAAAATTAGGTAGAAATTAAAATGAGAGGAAATTTTTAGAAGCAAAAACACTTGTAAAATACCTGACTTTAGGAGAGCAGATTTTAAGGGATTGAAAAGATACTTCCAAGGAGTTGACTAGCAACGGACACAGAGTGAGGTCAGGTCCAGAACGGAGTTGAGAGAAATAAGGCAGGATGAGGGAGGTGAGGTGAGCTGTGAGGAGGCAAGAGGAGGGAAGAAGTGTCCGGAAGGGTCGGAGGAGGGAGAGAGGGGGAGATGTGTATGAGTATGTTGGAGGGTCAGGTCGTGCTGAGATGGGAGAGGTGAGGTCGAGGCGAGTAGATGAGGGAGTGGAAAGGATAGAAGGGGCCGAGATGAGAGGATTAGGTGAAGTAAATGTAGATGAGTTGTATAAATTTTTCGTAAATAAATTGCATACATGACAGTTAGCAAACATCCCGTATAGAGCAATAAGATCACACAAAAATTACCCTAAATGGATGACTGTTAGGTTAGAACACTATGTAGGGCGGAAGAGAAGTATATATATGAAATCAAAGGCAGGGGAAGAAATTTTAAGGCCACAATATAATGAATTAGTTAGAACAGTCAGGAGGTTAATGAGGAAAGCTAAAAGCAATTATGAATTAAAGGTTACCAGCCTGGCGAAGACGAACCCCAAGGAATTTTATCAGATATATAGGACGAAGAAAAAGGAAGCAATAGGTCCATTAAAGGCAGCAGATGGGGAGCTGGTTAGTTCTGGGGAGGAGATTAGTAAAATTCTGGATGATTATTTTTTAACTGTCTTCACCCAGGAAAACATGCAGGATATGTCGAATAGTGAATAGATGTTTAGAGCAGATGAGAATGAGAAGCTGACATATATTTCCATAACTAAGGAAATAGTGAAACAGGAGATAGATAGGCTAAAAAAAAGTTCAGGACACCAGGACGAGATGAAATGTATCGCAGAGTACTTAAGGAATGCAAGGTGGTTATTAGTGAGCTGTTAGTTTCTGCCTTTAGGAAATCACTTGAGTCAGGTGAGGTACCAATAATGTGGAGGCAGGCTAATGTTGTACCCATCTTTAAGAAAGGAGATAAAACCTTAAAGTCTAAATGATAGACCTGTCAGCTTAACTTCTGTTGTAGGTAAAATAATGGAGTCAATAATAGCGAAGAATATTAGGGAGCATTTAGACAAACATAACTTGATAAATCAGTCACATCATGGCTTCATGAAGGGGAAGTCTTGCCTGACGAACTTGTTAAGTTTTTACAGTAAAGCGTACGAGGCAGCAGATAATGGTGATAGTTATGACATCCTATATCTGGACTTTAGTTAAGCGTACCCCATCAGAGGTTCCCGAGAAAGGTTAGGGCACACGGGATAGATGGGAAGGTGTTAGGCTGGATAAGGTCATGGCTAAGCGACAGGTGGCAGAGAGTTGAAATAAACAGCTCTAAATCCGATTGGGGTCATATAATTAGTGAGGTGCCACAGGGATCAGTATTAGGCCCATTGTTGTTTTTGATATATATATATATCAATGACTTGGATAGTGGAATTAGTAGTGATGTTAGTAAATCTGCGGATGATGCGAAGATAGGTAGATTAATTAGGTCAGATTCGGATGCCATCGCCTTGCAGGCAGATGTAGATAGGATGAACGAATAGACGGATAGATGGCAAATGCAGTTTAATATCGATAAATGCAAAGTACTTAGCGTAAGTAGAGAAAACCCACACAGTAGATAACAGTAAACAACAGAACTCTGGTAGGTTCAGGGTACGAAAAAGATTTAGGAGTTATAGTTAGCTCTGAACTCCGTCTAAGAAAGCAATGCATAGAGCCCAGAAACAGGGCAAACAGGGTATTAGGATGAATTTTTAGGAGTGTTAAAAGTAGAAGGCCCGAAGTAATACTTAAGTTATATTTGGCTCTGATCAGACCTCATCTAGACTATGCTGTGTAGTTCTGGTCCCCACATTACAGGAAGGATATAGGTCTATTAGAATCAGTACAAAGGAGAATAACTAAAAAGATACAGGGAATAAGGAGTATTCCTTACGAGGTGAGATTGAAGCTGTTAAATTTACATTCTTTAGAGGGACGTAGGTTAAGAGGGGACCTGATAGAAGTCTTAGTGGTATAAGGGTTATAACAAGGGGGACGTAAGCAAAATTCTTAGGATCAGCAACTAGGACAGAACAAGAAATAGCGGGTTCAAGCTTGAAAAAATGTATGTTTAAGAAAGAGATAGGAAGAAATTGGTTCTCAAATAGATGAATGGAACGGACTCACTAATCAAGTTGTTAGTGCTAAGACATTAGGGAGCTTTAAGAGAAGATTAGGTGGGATTTATGGATGGGGATGATAGGTGGAAATGGGTAGGTATATTTCATATAGGGACTGCCACGTATAGCCTGATGGCTTCTTGCAGCTTCCCTTATTTCTTATGTTCTACTAAGTGTAATTAACAAGACTGTATCTTAGTCCAAACAACAACCATGGTACGTAAGACACAAGCCTTATCATTATATAACCTTGAACTATAGGGAAAAACATACAATATATAAAACCATAATATATAAAGTACACAATAATGATAATAATACATGGAGGAGAAAATGCACAGGCACTATACACCTTTACGGTCTTGCCCTTTGCATCCTGACAGCAATACAACACACCTACACACTTCGCAGGTACGTGCCGTATCTACACACAACGGAGCTATACACACAACACAACAATCCACGCTTAAACTGCAATGTGTTTGTATCAAGCTTACGTACACACATCCACCTAGACGCACGACCGGATTAACACACACACACACACACACACACACACACACACACACACACACACTTTTTCCATCCCTTCTGCTGATAAATTCTTAAACTCTACTCCAGTTTCTATTTCTCTTCCTGGGACTCGAGCTGCTTCAAAAGAGGGACTCGAACACGTGTAGTCTGACTAGTTTTCAAGGACTTTACCACTGGACAACTGTGAACTATATTGGGGAACTTTATGTATCTATTTGTTATAATTTTATTCTTACTCTTTTTTTTTTTTTATAGCTGTAAATTAAGCGTGTATTTTTCATCCCTTTTATTTTCATCCTTGGTCAGTCTCCTACACACACACACACACACACACACACACACACACACACACACACACACACACACACACACACACACACACACATGCTACGCTAATCAGTCCTTACAAAAGGCCACGTGTTGCAATTACAATATAACGGGTATTAATGGCCTTCACAGCCAATGATTCAATCCCACGGTAATGGCGACGAGGCGGAGAAAGGAGGGAGGTGGGGAGGGAGCGGGAAGAGGAGGAGAGGGAGGTAGGAGCGGGAGGGAAAGCAATTTGCATGATGTTACACCGTACTAAGTGACGCCCATTATGGCTGTTAGCTGCTGCGTTGGTGTGTCCGGCAGAATTATGATATTGGCAGGGTGTCTGACTGCTTTTCTAGATGCTTGTTGCTCCTCGCCTTCTCTCTCCTGCTGCCGGTGCTCTCCCGGCGCCCTTCATTCCTGCCTTTCTCATTGTTCCCTTGCTTACTGATACTGCCGCGCCGTCTTGTCTTAAGTATTTCCTTGCCCTGCTAATATACTTAAAATTTTCTGATAATCATGAAATTAAGTTTTCTATCTTAACTTTCCTATTGCATACTTGCTTACTTGCTAATTTTCTTCTTGCTTTTTGATATTAAGTACTTTTTTTGTTCTTTATACTTGATATTCAACTAAAATCGTCTTATGAACTTATAAAATAATTCCTAAGGACGTGCATTGACCAAAATTACTTTAGTTTTAATGCATTCTTCGATATTTTTAGGTAAATCTTCTATGTATCTACATGGAAACAGGCTACATGAAAAAGAAAAGTTTTCTTTTTACCCGCCAAATAAATAAATAAATAAATAAATAAATAAATAAATAAATAAATAAATATATAATATATATATATATATATATATATATATATATATATATATATATATATATATATATATATATATATATATATATATATATATATATATATATATATATATATATATATATATATATATATATATATATATATATATATATATATATATGAAATGAGATTACTTTCTATCTACATACGAATAAATTCTTTTTTCCATAAAATAATAATGTAACCAGGCAAGCATAGGAGGAGAGGGCGGGGATGAGCAGCATGGTAAAGCAGAGCGTCCGTGTGAGAGGAGGAGGCACGTAGAGACTAGGGGCATGGCTGTCTGGCTGGCTGGCTGGCTGGCTGGCTTGCTTGCTTGGCTGCACCTACTAATTGCCTAGATGGGTGACGGCAAGGAGGGATAACACCAGACCATGCAATTAAAAGGGAGGAGGTGTGTGTGTGTGTGTGTGTGTGTGTGTGTGTGTGTGTGTGTGTGTGTGTGTGTGTGTGTGTGTGTGTGTGTGTGTGTGTGTGTGTGTAGTGATGCTAGCCCTGTGTGTGTGTCTATATATATATATATATATATATATATATATATATATATATATATATATATATATATATATATATATATATATATATATATGTGTGTGTGTGTGTGTGTGTATATGTGTATATGTGTGTGTGTGTGTGTGTATTGTGTATTGTGTGTGTGTGTGTATTGTGTATTGTAATAATAATAATAATAATAATAAACGGTTTATTATTTAGGCAGTTGACAAACTGAAAATGTACATAGGGGATGGGGAAAAACTTAACATTAATCCTAACGGTCAGACTAATCTAGGAGGGAAATACTATTGATTGATGGCTCGCACCATGGTGGGAATCGCACTGAGTCTGTACCGGTCCGTGCGCGGCGCCTTCAGGGGCGTTATTTTGTTGTGGTGTCTGGTGGCACGGACAGGGCGAGGCGCGTCGGGCGGCAGCATGTCTCTGAGACGCGGATGATGCAGTAGTCCCTTCCCAAACTTCTCCAGAGCCTCTCGGTGCCTGGTGGATATTCTGGACAGACTCAGGGTGGTCAGGGCTTCTTCATAGGTGGTGTATGCAGGGCCAAGGATGACCCTGCACGCCCTTTTCTGCACACTCTCTAGCTGTAGCTGTTGAGTGTGTGTGAGGGAGGAGGACCACGCTGGGGAGGCGTACATGAGTTTGGGGAGGATGAAGGTGAGGTACACCCCCCTTAACTCATCTGTCGGCGTCCCCAGC
>NC_087151.1:38432692-38445192 GCF_035594125.1 Scylla paramamosain | reverse complement strand
ATGTAACAAACTACAACAGACACATAACAGTGCAGTAGATGCGTACGAGATACTTATTTGTTGATGTAACAAGTCTATTGGAAGTCATCACATTTTCAAGACTTCCTGTGATTGTGGTGATAAGTTAACTATATTGTGAAATGTCTCTGCGTCTTATATTTCTATAATAGTTAGCTTTATTGACCACACCAACACAGATCCGCATAACAATATAATAGATGCATATAAGATTCTCGCCTAACAACTCTACTGGAGGTCACTAGACTTTTCATGAAGTGATAGATTAACAAGCACTCAGCATCACCAGTAGGGGAAAAAAAAACATCACCTGTAGGGGAAAAAAAAAAAACACCCACGAAAACCTAGCCATATCTCTAATCATATCTTTGGCCTTCGAAAATACCCTTAATTAGAATCTAGAACATTTCAAAATCTTGAGGGCAGCGCATGGGAGGTGGCTTGGGAGAAAGACTGAGGTGGCTGATAGAGGTCGCGGTTCTATGTAGGAAGAGGAGGAGAGCGGAGACAGTGTGTTGTGGCGGAACAGGAGTGTGTTTAGGACCATTTATATTCCCTCTGTACGCACGGTGGGGAAGATGGTAATGATGAGAAAGAACAAAGCCGGAGAGGACGCGGGAGGAGAGGGAAGAGAAACAGCAGGAGAAGGAATAAAATGAAAAAGAAGGAAGAAAACGAGTCTGATGAAGAGAAGGTGGAGGAGGAGGATGAAGAGAAGGTGGAGGAGGAGGAGGAGGAGGAGGAGGAGGAGGAGGAGAAAGGTGGGGAAGAGGGGGAGGAACAGGAAGGGCAAGAGGGATCGAAGGTAAAAGAAAATACTTAGAAAAAGAGGACGTTGCTGTAAGAGGAAACCCTAACGAGAGAGAGAGAGAGAGAGAGAGAGAGAGAGAGAGAGAGAGAGAGAGAGAGAGAGAGAGAGAGAGAGAGAGAGAGAGAGAGAGAGAGAGTTCATGTCTCTGAAGGGATATTTAAGATGAAGAAATTCCCATACAGTAAGAAAGACATAGATGAAAATTAGTTAGAGGAAGCGTTTTGTGAATATTGAAATGCCATTATATTTTTGTAGCAATTGACTGTTGACGAAGGAGGGGAAGAGAAGGAAAGGAAAAAAATAAAGGAAGGAAGGAACGAGGAAAATAGGTAAACAGAAATTAAGGAAAAAGTACATACTCAAAAAATACTGAACTAAAAATAGTGTGACATTTCAAGAAACTTCAGACAAACGGAGAATCAAGGCAAGGAAAGATAAACACTGTACAAAACTAAGCACTTTCTTAAAATGAATAATTAAGACAGAGCGGTGAGAACCTAAATGCATCGTGAGTTTGTGAAGATACCAGTCTGGTGTGCGTTGTCGTCAAGTTTTGTGGGAAGTAAAGAGGGATTACTTCCTTTCAAGTCTGCCTTTGTCGTGTCATCGAGAGTTGTGTTGCAAGTGACCAACTGTGTGTGTTGTCCAGTGCATCTTTAAGTGGGTGAAGTATATGAGCGCCTTGGTTATTTATGTTTTGCTTAAGACCTGCAATAATTCATGTGATATTGCTGTGTGTGTGTGTGTGTCTGTGTGTGCGTGCGTGCGTGTAGGTGGATGGGTTTTTGCATTTTGTAGTTACTTTGTTTATCTCCCGTTAGGTTTATATCTCTCGCTGACTATATCTGTTTATTTGTGTGTTTTTTATGCTTCCCGACTGTCTGTCTGCATATCTGCCTGAATTTTCTTCTGTGTGTCTGTCTGTTTTGTCTGTCTCTGTCTGTCTGTCTGTCTGTCTGTCTGTCTGTCTGTCTGTCTGTCTGTCTGTCTGTCTGTCTGTCTGTCTGTCTGTCTGTCTGTCTGTCTGCCTATATGTCTGCCTGTTTGCTTGTCTCTGTGTCTGTCAGTTTCTCTCTCTCTCTCTCTCTCTCTCTCTCTCTCTCTCTCTCTCTCTCTCTCTCTCTCTCTCTCTCTCTCTCTCTCTCTCTCTCTCTCTCTCTCTCTCTCTCTCTCTCTCTCTCTCTCTCTCTCTCTCTCTCTCTCAGCAGGACAGGACGTATGGTACGTGACTCAACTTGAAAACGACAATTTCTGATATTTCATGGGCCGCGTGTTTTCCCGGACAACCTGAAAACAAATGCCAGCTCGCGGAGTTGGTCGAGGGAACGCAGCGATAATGACGACCCAAGGATTTTCGACCATCCGCCTGCTTCTCAGTGTTACGTACATGATGGAACTGGGGATACTTCGCTCTTCTCTCTATTGCTGAGTCGTGATCGTCCGGTGTGCGTGGATTAAGTTGAGTATGGTGGGGTGAGGTGAGCGTCCTTTTCTCTTCCTCTGTTTTTTTATATTCTCTCTCTCTCTCTCTCTCTCTCTCTCTCTCTCTCTCTCTCTCTCTCTCTCTCTCTCTCTCTCTCTCTCTCTCTCTCTCTCTCTCGTTTCGTTGTCTCTTTCTTTAGTTCGTGTGCAATTGACGAGTATTTTTGGTTACTGTGTGTGTGTGTGTGTGTGTGTGTGTGTGTGTGTGTGTGTGTGTGTGTGTGTGTTCTTTTTGTAGATGTTGCTTGTGGTCAATGAAATATCTATCTCTCATCTATTTATCTCTCTCTCTCTCTGTGTGTGTGTGTGTGTGTGTGTGTGTGTGTGTGTGTGTGTGAATAAATCCTGAATTTCCTGGTGTGTTGTAGTAAAACTTTTTTCAGGCTATATGTGTTGAGAGAGAGAGAGAGAGAGAGAGAGAGAGAGAGAGAGAGAGAGAGAGAGAGAGAGAGAGAGAGAGAGAGAGAGAGAGAGAGAGAGAGAGAGAGAGAGAGAGAGAGAGAGAGAACACTTCTTTTAGATTTTTTCTTAGTCACGTTTCGTAGTTCTTTTTTATTTTCTACTTACATATAAAGCGTTTTGTTAGGTTTTGTGTGATTTTGGCTATAAGAGTGAAGTCTAAAACTCTTCTTCCTCCTCACCACGATCACATCCCTCCCAAATAGTTAACAGAAAACATGATAGAAAAATACTCTACCATGACATTACTTCCTCTCCTCCTCCAGTCCCTACTTTTTCTTCCTTTTACTTTACATCCAGTGAGTCACGCTGCAAAGAAACCAAGTCAAAAGAACCTATTCCCTTGAAACCTATTCTTTGCTTTCTTTTTATTTCAACAGTGGCGGGCCAGGATTTAGGGACAAGGTTCGGGTGTTCATTGACCTTATTATTTGCAGTTATAGCGTGGCGTGTGGCGTGGGACAAGGAGCAAGAGAGCTGCAGGATTCGGGTAGGCAGGAAGGGAAGAAAAGGAAAGAAAATGCGAGAGCAGGGACGGGAAAACGTGAGAGAACAAAAATGGAGAGGGAGAGAAGTAATTAATCTTGTGAGGAAGGAAATAAAAGAGAGATTTGTGGGAAACCTAATGATGGCTGTGCAAGAACTGTGAGGGAAAAAAATAAGAGAGTTGGGGAAAAGAGAGAGAGAGGGAGATGGGGGAATGGAATATAGAAATTGCTGTAAAGGGAATAAAGAAAATGTGAAAAAGTGTTGGGGAAGTGTGGCAGGAAAACATTTCTCTCGGGTGACAAGGAAAAGGAGGACAGCAGCAGGTCAGGACTGGAAAACAACTAGTGGAAAGCAAAAGCGGAAAAAAAGGCAATCAGTTTTATGAGATAGATTATGTGCATCGTGATATTCAGAGATGCAGCCCCTGACAGCTGCTTCCTGATGAAAAGTCGTGTGGAATATTTCAGAGCGGGTCAGATATTTATACTAGATACAGCAACTTCACCGTAGCTCCACAACACAACTATTGCTTTTCCTTGTACATGGTGTCTTGATTCAAGGCGCCCATTAGAAAACAGTCGTAGCATCCGCATATGCATTGTTAATTGCATCACGCGGTGCTTCAAACTCATTTTTAGCGCAGTATATTGAGACGTCAGACTTGATGAGAGATGAAAATACATTTTTCACCACAGTGCTTGATCAGATATCACAGAGTTTTAGAAACAAAGTTTTCAAGTGGAGGTACAGACAGATTCTGGGAAGGAAGGCTGACTGGGTTCGTTGGTCGACAAGAGACCGCCGCTGAACATGACCAATACTCCTCCACATCGTATGCAGCGGCAGTCTTCCCACACATTCAATAGACGATAATTAAACGCAATTGATGCATACAATAGACAGTAATTAAGTGCCATACACGGATGCAATACATGATAATTAAAGGCAATATACGCATACAATAGATAACTGAGTGCAGTAAATGCATGAAAAGTACAATAATTAAGTAGTGGAAACAAAACTTCCATAATTTGTTTATATTTTCAATCCACACACCAGAAAACACAGCAGAGGCGCTCAAGTTCAGTTCCTTGTCATTCGATCCACGGCACGTGTAGGAAGGCTGGAGAAACCTTCCTTTAATGTAAGGTTGCTGAAAGGCGGCTTGTTGGCTTTTGATCCTGGACACAGTTACTCTATATGCTGAGGCCCCTCGGGTATTTGGAGCTACCACCCCTACGCCAACGCTCACGATTAATAAGGCTCGTATTCTGAAACACTTCTGCGACGTACCTCCACTAGTTTCCAGAGTTAAAGTCACATGATTTTTTAATGATTTTTTATAGGTCTAGTGATTGATTAACAAAATTTATTCATTAATAAAAGGAGGAACACTCTTGAAAACCCGGCTAAGGATCTGTGTCCTTTGGAAATAATCGTGGTGAGAGAGCAAAGCGTTTCTGAATACCGGCACAAGTGCATCACACCTTTACAATTTACATTGGTAGGGGATGGAGGTACAAAGGAGCTGTGCCTCCACTTAGGTTGATGTGGTCAACTCCGTCTCGGCACATTTGATATGCGTAATGTACAGAGTGTGAAGTGAGTTTCTTTACAATCCGATAGTTGCATCATTATATGAAAACAATAAGTATATGATCCTGCAGATGACGCATTCACATGGAACTCAGTGCGTTTAACTTTCTAACTAGTCCTAAAAAGGCGGATGTGCAGCTTAATAGTAGTAGTAGTAGTAGTAGTAGGAGGAGGAGGAGGAGTAATAGTAGTAGTAGTAGTAGTAGTAGTAAATATTTGAATTTTTTTGTACAGCGGCATCATTTTAATGTTATTCTTTTTATCAAGAGATAACCTAACGATGTTCACGATGAATTTTTTATTTTTGCTATTGAGTTGAAAATAATCTGTAGCTGTTAATTTACTATAGTTCTTGCTATATCTACCCTTTCTTAACTACTGACCAGTCACTCCATAAATCTGCATATTGCTTAGTAGTGAATAGGGTTGCTTTGTTGAGTCTCATTATATCAGCAGCAAGAGACATTCATTTACGAGCAAAAGGAAGGAAAGGGTTAAGCCAAAAGTAGCAACTAAATATCGTGTGTGTGAAGTGAGTGGGTGCTAGACATGTCTTTGTTTCGTGTCTGGAGTGTGTCTTGATGGTCCCGGAGCGCTGGTTGTCTTTCATTATCCTCTTTTGTAGGTTAAGATGTCTCAATAATGGCCGGGAGACTGAGGAGGGCGGCGGGTGGCGGAGGAGACCTGTTATGATGGATCAGAGTCTGGTGGTTTCGTGTTATGAGTTTGTTTGGGTCAAAATTCTCTGATTGCTTTGTTTTTGGCGTTATCTCTCTCTCTCTCTCTCTCTCTCTCTCTCTCTCTCTCTCTCTCTCTCTCTCTCTCTCTCTCTCTCTCTCTCTCTCTCTCTCTCTCTCTCTCTCTCTCTCTCTGTGTGTGTGTGTGTGTGTCAGTGAGAGAGAGAGAGAGAGAGAGAGAGAGAGAGAGAGAGAGAGAGAGAGAGAGAGAGAGAGAGAGAGAGAGAGAGAGAGAGAGAGAGAGAGAGAGAGACCTGCCTGGAAAAAATATTTTTTTTTGCGCATTTTCTTTTCGATGGCTCTCTCCTCGGCGCTAATAAATGAGGGTAAGCCGCGTCTCATCCTCCACGACGGGAAAGTTGAAGTCAGGAAAAAGTGGACTAAAGTTTGTTCTTGATCTCTTGGCCTCATTTCCCTATTTTTTTCCTTTCTTTTCTCTCTTTTTTTTTTTTTAGGTTTGGCTGTTGGTGGTTTGCATTCTCTCTCTCTCTCTCTCTCTCTCTCTCTCTCTCTCTCTCTCTCTCTCTCTCTCTCTCTCTCTCTCTCTCTCTCTCTCTCTCTCTCTCTCTCTCTCTCTCTCTCGTATAATCAGACGCACCTGCCTTGTTTTTCATCATGTGACCCAGAGAGAGAGAGAGAGAGAGAGAGAGAGAGAGAGAGAGAGAGAGAGAGAGAGAGAGAGAGAGAGAGAGAGAGAAATTATGGAGGTTTAGCAGAAATTTTTTTTAAAGACAACCTAAAAAAATTCCATGAATCATAAGCTAGTAATTTCCTAATCTCTCCAGGACCTCGCCTTAGTTGGGACGCCACATTTGCTTCACCTTGCGTCCCCGCGCTGTCTTGAATCAACACCATAATAATTCAGTGACGCTTTCTCCTTTCATTGTTTATCGGCGGCGTCTTCTATCTTCTTTTTATGTAAGAGTGGCAACGGCCAAAGGCAACATAATTTACTTAAAAGAGGAGCCACTGAGATGCCAATTCCCAAAGAAGCAGAGCCAAAAGGGTTGAGAAAAACTAGTGAATTGTCTTCAGTTTTCTTTTGTATACGTATAGTCACTTAAGCATAGTGTTCTTGTTTCACCCTATAGAGTGAATTGGTATTTTCTTTCTTTGCATGCTTATTTCCATTTAGTAATTAGTGGCTGTCAGTTGAGCTTCACTGACTTTTTTCATGGATAGAGACTGATCTGGGGCACAAGAAAAGAGAAAAAAATCGATAATTTGCTGAGTCCCTCCCAAAAAAGATGAAACAGGAAAATGATTTTCTAAACGAAACTCAGTTTAGCTCTGGGGACTTCCCAATTCTGTTCTGTGATAAAAACATTTCCTGGGAAGGTGGAGAAAATAATGAATCATGGTATGAATTACCAGAGGAGATATACCAACCTAATCTGAATCCTATTTTTATTAACTTTTTTTTTGGAATGGAAAGTGTGACTTCTTGGTATTAATTCCCTATTATCGCAGTCAACTTTGGAATGAATAAATGTCCGTTGTCTTGTTTTCCTCCATTACTGCCTGGCTTCCATTTAGTAATTACTGGCTGTCAGTTCAGCATTACCGTCCCGTGTGCTGAAAACATTCCGCGCCGTAAAAAAGTCTCCTTCCCAAGTGGTGAACGCGGAGGATGGTAAGGCTGCAACGTTCCCCAAGTTTAGGGGTAAAGCTAATCGGGTTTACCAAGTTTTGCACCCTCGTTCGTGGCGCGTGACTTGACTGGTACTGATCCTGAACAAGTAAAAGAAAAGAACAAAGGAAAAGAAAACGTCGTCTGCTGTAATTCCTTTTGGTACAGATCATGACGGCAAAAATAATCCTCCTCAGTAAAAGGAGTGGAAAGTTTTTGTTGACTTGTGTCGTATTAATGTCCGTCCGGCAGTTAGATGGTGTGTGGGTCGGATAGCGGGTTACATTTTTTTTTTTTTCATGGCCTTTGTGTCTCCAAGGTTATACGTCTCCAATTTTATTTTGTCAACCTCCTTAATGCAAAAGTTAACCGGTATTCTCTGTCCTTCATCCCTTTTATCAGTAAATCTTGTTAATTCTTTTTTGCTTCTGCATTTCCTTTATGACTTGAACTCTTTCAAGAGGGAGGTTTTTCAAGACACTTTTATATATATAATTTCCGGATATTCCTATGAACTCTTTAGGGAAGTGTACCGTCTGTGGGCTTTTTTTTTGTTGTTGCCCTATTGCAGATTTCCTCTTAAAAAAAAAAAAAAAAAAAAAATAAATAAATAAAAATAAATAAATAAATAAAAAAAATAAATAAAATAAAATCTCTTGGCTAACACATGACTTGTTGCCAGCTGACTAGAGGACAGAACAACAAGGAAACAACTAATAGGGAGACATGAAAGTTAGGTAACAAATAACTCAGAAACAAGATGATTAACTGAGCGACAGGGTAGCTAGATGAATATTAACCAAAAGATCAGCTCGTCGTGCTAAATCAAGTGAAAGATAGGATAACTAACTGGAAGACAACTAACTTGGACACAGTAGGATTCTTAAAAGTAACTGGGAGACAACTAACTGAGGAACGAGACAAATAACTAGACGATAAGGCAGCTAGACGATAACAAATTGGGATTCAGGACTTCTAAGTGCACGGCAACCAAATGGAATGTAATTAACTGGATGAAACGAAACTGATGGATAACTAATACTTGTTACAACTATAAGAACAGTTTATTTCACGCTCATTACACCTCTGGCCACTCTACGTTGGTGGAATGTGAAAAAAACAACTTCTTGAATACATTGATATTTTAAAAGCGTGTAATATTTTGGTATGAATATTGAATATATAACAAAATATACATCACCATATTGATGCTGCCCATCTGTGAAATGAACTAAACAAAAGGAATATGCCACAGTTTGGTATTTGTTATTTATTTATTCTCAAATAATACGCGTGCATTGCATCGATAATCCTCTTAAGAACTTTTATTTATACATGAGGAGAACAAGAAGTAACTTTTGGGTAATGCATTGCCGGGACGAGCTCAGACCTTTCAGGAAAGACTTCCTGAATTTTGTTCGTATATTTCAATGAAAGCTGTTTAATCTGTGCTCCATCATTCACTATATATATATATATATATATATATATATATATATATATATATATATATATATATATATATATATATATATATATATATATATATATATATATATATATATATATATATATATATATATATATATATATATATATATATATATATATATTTTTTTTTTTCTTATTGAATAATTATTATTTTTTTCACGCGTTATATTTATGCCTCAGCTATCGCTTATTTTAATGAACGTGGTAGTATATTATGATAGACCCATTCACTTTTTTTTTCTGGTAAAACATTAATTTCTCACCATTTGTTAGTGTTTTACTTTATTGCTTTTTACTATTTGGACAATGATGAAGACTACTCGCTCCATCTGAGGCAGGTTTATGTTGAATAAAGACATAGGAAGATGGTCGTGCAGTTGACCTTCACGTAGCAGATCTGAACCGTTTAAAACTTACACCATCTAACGTCGTTATACATAAATTCATCCAACCTTCTTTTGAAAATACCCAATATCTCTGCACTTAACAAGTTTGCTCCACTCATTTACTAGCCATTTTGTGTACTACGAAAACTTATGTCATTTACCGTCGTCACACATAAGTTTAATAAATCTTGTCTTGAAACTACCTAAATCTCTGTACTCAACACATTCCTGGCAATTTTACTCCACTCATTTATAATTCATTTTGTGAGCCAGTTTTCGCTGATTTCCCTTCTAAACTTGATTTTGTTGGGCTTGTAAGCATTCACAAGAGTCCTACATTATTCCCTGAGAGAGAGAACGTGGTTTATATTGTCTTAATTAAATACTCTAATCCACTTCAGTAACCCTTCAACTGTTTAAATAACCGACTCCTGCAACTTCCTTTGTTTTGTGTCCTGGAAAGCAACACACCTACTTGAATCACTCGTATTGATTGTTAAGTGACACTCTTCAAGCGGGGTCTTAGTTAATTAATCTTACCTATACCAAGTGTCCTCTTTGTTGTCTTCTTACTTGTGCCATTGTTAAGAGTCTCTCTCTCTCTCTCTCTCTCTCTCTCTCTCTCTCTCTCTCTCTCTCTCTCTCTCTCTCTCTCTCTCTCTCTCTCTCTCTCTCTCTCTCTCTCTCTCTCTCTCTCTCTCTCTCTCTCTCTCTCTCTCTCTCTCATGTATTTTCAGGCATCATTAACTGTTCTTTTGTTTTATGCTTTTTAGTATTTTGAGCAGCTTGTGTTTTCTTCTTTTTCTCTTTCTTGGCTTCATTATTTGTGGCAGAGACTTAAATGAATAGAAGAGCAAAGCGTCTTTCTTAATTTTTCTTTTTCAGAAGTTTATTTATTTTCTCAAATGAACATAGGACTAAAATACAGACAGAGAGAGAGAGAGAGAGAGAGAGAGAGAGAGAGAGAGAGAGAGAGAGAGAGAGAGAGAGAGAGAGAGAGAGAGAGAGAGAGAGAGAGAGAGAGAGAGAGAGAGAGAGAGAGAGAGAGATGCTCATGGTTTGATAATTCTCCAAAGATGAATAAGAAAAGCAAAAAAAAAAAAATCTCACTTGTCCTTTAAATATTCTGTAGAAATGCTCGCACGGAAAGACAAAAAGTGTACCGTTTTGGAACCTTCCGACAGAAAAAAAAAAAAAAGTGGAATGCCGTCAGGGAATAAGGAAACAAAGCGACTTTCCCCCAAGGATGCCACGCCCAGAATCCCTTATTGTCCTACACCAGTAAGATTATCATCCGTGTCTCGATGCTATGAACTGCCGAATGAGTCTGGAATCTCCTGGTTTGGTACGTTTGCCAGCACTACATGACTTAAGTATATCACACGTTATTTTGCAGCGTGTCACCTTGTAGGGCTTATCTGTATTTCAGAGAGAGAGAGAGAGAGAGAGAGAGAGAGAGAGAGAGAGAGAGAGAGAGAGAGAGAGAGAGAGAGAGAGAGAGAGAGAGAGAGAGGGGGGGGTTGGTGGGGGAAACTTCCTCCTCATACTTTCTTGAGTAGCTATGTTGGTGTGTAGAGTAAGGCACCTTGAAGTATTGTGAAGGAGGTAACAGGAGGTACATAGGGTCCTATTTGTGACTTTATGAAGGATGTAAGATATTATTATTACTATTATTATTATTATTATTATTATTATTATTATTATTATTATTATTATTATTACTACTACTACTATTGTAGCGGTAATTGTTGATACAGTTGTTGTTGTTGTTGCTGTTGTTACTGTTGTTGTTGTCGTTGTTGTTGTTGTTACTATTGTTGTAATTGGTGTTGCTGTTGTTGTCATCACCAGTACTGTAAAAAAAAAATAAGTATGAAAGGACAAAGAAGAATAATAGAGCTGAAATAAACAGGTAGAGGAATTAAGGATATGGAAAGTGTAAACATAAGATAATTAGAACAATCCCGAATTTATCAGTGATAGTTTCAGCGACAATTTCTTCAGGAAGGCGAACCAAAGAGCACGCGCGGAAATAGCCCTAATAATATTTGTTACATGGATTTTTTTTTTTTTGTATTTGAAGTTGATGCAAGAGCGTGTTATCCTGGAAGCCGCATGAAACTTTCCGAGGGGCGTGGCGCTGGCAGGGATATTTTTTACATTGTTTCTTCAATGGACATGTTTTTATCTTTTTTTTTCTTTTATAGATTATTGACTATACTGTATTTATATGGCAAAAGTGAGTTGGTTTAGGCCGGAGATGGAGAGAAGAGGAGTATGTGTGGATGCTGGAGATGGATCTGCTCGACAGGTGAAAAAAATGTATTTTTTATTTATTTATTTATTTTTTTAATAGATGCGGTGAAGAAAGACGTGTTTGTAATATGTGTGACTGAGAAAGGTGCAGAAAACAGACCGCGTTGAAGAATGTTGGTCTGCTGTGGCGCCAATCGAACAGTCGAAAGATTTTTTTTTATTAATTCAGGTTCTCTTTGAAATATTAAACACGATTAGAAATTCATTAAATGCATCCGTGGAGGAAAATTAATGAAATAATCACACACACAAAAAAAAAAATTCTAATGAAACCTCAATCGTACTTAGAATTTACACTTACTGAACTTTACAGTTAACAAATAGACCAAACTCTGTTCATAAATACCACAGTCACAGTCCCGTAAAATCAACTGATTTTTCATCAAGTAAGCTGGAAATGATGAAAACGGTTCTAGTCCGGGAGGCGCTCAAATTACAAGGATAAGCAAGGAGCGGAAAATATACTGTTGGAATCTTTGTTTAGAAGGCTGTATTTCTTCTACCAAGGGACGCTATTCTCCTCCTTGCTTTCCCTCCCCTCCCATCTCTCTCTCTCTCTCTCTCTCTCTCTCTCTCTCTCTCTCTCTCTCTCTCTCTCTCTCTCTCTCTCTCTCTCTCTCTCTCTCTCTCTCAGAATTCCCATTGAACGAATATGAACTACACCAGCATAAGTATGAGATGGAAAGAGAGATGGATGGAATAAATGAAAGAGGGAAGGACGAAGGGAACCAACAATAAAAGAAGGGAGGAGGACAGATAACATTTTCTTTTTTCGCCACCCATTAAGTCTTACGAGTTTTGTCACAGTTTTTATTTTCTCCCTGGAGCAGCGGGGCTTGTCTCCCTCCTTCCTTCCTTGCCCCTCTCCCTTCGTTCCCACGTCCCCTCCTTGCTTGCCTTTCTCCCTCCTCCACTCGTATTCCCGGATCGTGTTTTTCTCTCTCGGCTGAATCGCAGTCTCATCAGGCATACTGTAAGTTCGGCGAGGCGAAACTAAAAACTGTATATAAAAAAAAAGGAGACGTATTTGTGTCTGCGTATGTATGTATGTATCTTATGTAGCAGTGAGTTCCACCCCCTCATCC
>NC_087151.1:38380192-38427692 GCF_035594125.1 Scylla paramamosain | reverse complement strand
GAGAGAGAGAGAGAGAGAGAGAGAGAGAGAGAGAGAGAGAGAGAGAGAGAGAGAGAGAGAGAGAGAGAGAGAGAGAGAGAGAGAGAGAGAGAGAGAGAGAGAGAGAGAGAGAGAGAGAGAGAGAGAGAGAGAGAGAGAGAGAGAGAGAGAGAGAGAGAGAGAGAGAGAGAGGAATACACAGATGAAAAGAGAATGGAGACAGGAAACAAAAGTGAGGATTGATTTTTGTCTGTGATGGGCAGGTATGGTGAAGCACCCGCCTAGAAAGTGAGGATACCGAGCCACTTTTTTTTTTTTTATTCGTGTTCTTTGCAGTGTTTCGTTAATTTTTGCTGGTGAAATCTTTAGATGACACTAGTTATTGACAAGTCGACTATTCAGTATTATTTATTTATGCTTTAGACATTCTTTTTATGCGTGAGATACAGAAATAGACATAAGTAGATAAACAAATAGAAAGAAACATATGTAAATACACTGACAGACAAATACATCTGGATAAAGATAAATAAACTGATGAAGTGACCACACACGAACATTAACAAACAAAATGTAAACTAACAGTGTAAATCATTCTTTATTATTCAACTTAACTCAAAATAATGTCTTGCTGTTAAGATTTACGGTAACCATCACTTCCTTTCAAGGTTTATAAATGAAGCTACACGTGTAAAATAAACGTGCGGTGGTAATATTTTTTAGTAAAGCTTTATTTATACACAGCCTGCATATAAAAGTGGAAAGCTGGAGGCGCCACACTTGTGTAATAAAATGTAATAAACACAACACGAAGAGAATGATGCTGAATACTCGAAGGTTCATGGCTATAGTTGACTCGACACAACCTTACAGGTAACCATCCCCTCATCTTCATTGACACTCAACTGTCCTCCTTTTCTACAATGAACATTCTTGGTTTCTCCTTTACTTATAATCTAAACTTTACATCTCATCTTTAGCCAAAACAGCTTCTATGAAGTTAGGTGCTCCGCCAGTTTTTCTTCTCCCCCCTCCCAAAGCTGCAAATTCTGTACAGGGCCCTTATTCGTCCTTGTATTTAGTATGGGGGGGGCGTTCCACTCATACCGCTATTTCAGACATGTTGGAATCAAAAGCTTTTCATCTTATCAACTCTTTTCAACTGACTGTCTTCAGCCTCACTCATCGTCGCTATGTTGCATCACTTGTTATCTTCTACCGCTGTTTTCATGCTAAACTGCTCTACTGATCTTGCTAACTGCATGCCTCCCCTCTTCCTGCGGCCTCGCTGCATAAGGCTTTCTTCTTTCTCTCACTCCCTGTTCTGTTCACCTCTCAAGTGCAAGAGTTAATCATTATTCTCAGTTATTCATCCCTTTTCCCTTATATATATATATATATATATATATATATATATATATATATATATATATATATATATATATATATATATATATATATATATATATATATATATATATATATATATATATATATATATATATATATATATATATATATATATATATATATATATATATTAATTTTGTTGCCCTTCGCCGATGCCACTCTCACATAAAAAAAAAGAAGTGAGGGCCTTGGTAATATAAGAGGAAACGTGTGTTCATTTTATAAAGACTAATACTGCGAAACTTCAGAAGGCGTTGACTTGCTTAAGGGACATCAAGGTGTGAAGGGATGACACCGGAGCTTTTTATAAACACATGCCATGTTCGTAAACTTTTCAAGGGGAAATGTTAAGTGTAGTGAAATGTTATGTACCTGTTGAGAGAGAGAGAGAGAGAGAGAGAGAGAGAGAGAGAGAGAGAGAGAGAGAGAGAGAGAGAGAGAGAGAGAGAGAGAGAGAGAGAGAGAGAGAGAGAGAGAGAGAGAGAGAGAGAGAGAGAGAGAGAGAGAGAGAGAGAGAGAGAGAGAGAGAGAGAGAGAGAGATGAGCCAACTTCACTAGCTGATTTAATGACAGCAAGTAATTTTAGTAAAGACAATAATACGACGCCTGGTGGGAGTTGCAAGCGGATCTTGGTTGACATCACAGGAAAATACCGGGAACTGAAGCTTTAGAACTTGGTCATATTTTAGATGCTATACAGTGACGCAAGCGGATCGCTGTGCTACAGTGGAACTGGACGTAAAACCTGAATAAATGTACAGTTACACAATGACTTTATATTACTTTTAAAGCATTGGGATTTTGGTGTGTGTGTGTGTGTGTGTGTGTGTGTGTGTGTGTGTGTGTGTGTGTGTGTGTGTGTGTGTGTGTGTGTGTGTGTGTGTGTGTGTGTGTGTGTGTGTGTGTGTGTGTGTGTGTGTGTGTGTGTGTGTGTGTGTGTTTAAAATGTTTGAAAGGTTTGTTTACTCGTGCAGCCCCCGAGCAAAGTATGAGAGTATCACATGACAGTTAACAATAATTTGTCGTGGTGAACGAACAAAAATAATAATCATTTGTCTGCTGCTCCGGCGTTCACTTAAAGGTTACATAAAAATACCAACGAAAAAAAAAAAAGTTTTACACACACACACACACACACACACACACACACACACACACACACACACACACACACACACACACACACACACACACACACACACACACACACACACTAGTTATTTCAATAATGAACTTTGCTAGACTTAAGATTACATTGCGTTTGATACTAATAAATGTGTGTGTGTGTGTGTGTGTGTGTGTGTGTGTGTAAGCATGCATTAAAAATTACAGCTGAGTAAGGTCGCCTCCACCCGTCATACAAGCTGCATCAGGAAATCCCCACCAGCCACACAACACATGAGCTGCCCAGTCCATCACGCCACTGGAGGTTTACATGTTACAAGCATGTTTGTGAGTGTAGCGGTCACTTAACCTCTCGTGTGTCGTCGCCAACCTACATACACTTAGCGAACAAAAAATAACGCCATTCACCATAGCTGATTGGGAGATGACGGTCGCAAGTAAAGGCTTGATAAACTGTCCAAGTAATACGAGGCACACTGTGATGAGTTAACGCTTCACGGTGACACTGAACCAGAAAAAAAAAGAAAAATATTCCTCGTATTGAGACTGACAGCCGAAGCAGCTGTTTTCCTTCAGTACGTCGCCCTGCTAGGTTTGATTAGATTTGCGTGGTATATTGAATGACGTGAGCGGCACATGTACCACACTGTATTGGATATCCATCTAAGACATCCCTCATTCCGTGCTATGAACACCTTCCCGTCACGTAAACACACTTGACATGTTATATAGTTCGTGTTGTAATAAATCGAACCTATATTTGCGATGGATATTACATGTTTTGTTTATTGTAAGGAAGCATTCATCATTCGTATCGTCCGCCTTCGTTTTCATGTTTGATACCACGAATACGGAAGCACCATCACCATCATCATACATGAATAATGCTGTGAAAGTGACAGTCCGATAAGGTGCCGCCAGCAAGACGGGTAGCGGATGAACGAATTAATTAAATGGAAGAAAAGGGAATGAAGAAAAACTATGACGAAGCAAAGGATAATCAAGTACATCTTCACATCTTCACGAGTTTTTACCCCATACCCTTAGAAACGTTAAAGAAAAAAGAAAAAAATGTGGAGTGATAGGTGACCAAACACAACTTTAATGGAAGGAAGGAGCAGCTGCAGAGTATGAACAAAAGTTATAATGAAGCACAACACTATGAAGTAAATCATCACGCCCTCTTGCGGCCGTTAAGGTTTTTAGATGACTCCCTTCGAAATGTTGAAAAAGGCGTGTGGAGAAGCAGCAGCAGCAACAACAGCTGCAAGTCATTGAGGTCAAGGGCGCTGCGCTCCCTATTTTGTGGCCTCGACTCTGCGTTTACAAAAAAAACATCCTCACTCCTCTCGCCGTGGCAAAAAAAAAAAAAAAAAAAAAAAACTGAGACACGTCGGCAGTGACAAATTACATCAGCGGGGAAGATTTGTCTCGGGAAAACGTGCGAGTGAGCAGTGAGGGTGAGGAAGGAAAGGCGGAGGCGTGGTGGCTTAGCGTGGACATAACAGGAGGCTGGAGGTGAGCACTTCCTTACCTTACTTTAAAGTATAAGTGATCCAATTTGTGTTTAACTTTAACGTTCAGTATTTTATTTATTTATTCATTTTTTTCACGTTATAAAAATCTAACGCATTGGCACGGAGATTTGCCAACGAATGAGGCTTAGAGAGAGAGAGAGAGAGAGAGAGAGAGAGAGAGAGAGAGATACCATAATGCTATCAATCCACTCGCCGCGTCACTGAATCACTGAACGAAGCCCCGAAACGGAGACTCGATTCGACAATTCTTCCGTGACTTACATCTGCCAAGCAAGCCACTGATGCCAGACAGACGAATCACGAGACCAAGACTTCTTGTCGTATTAACATATTGTTTATGAAGCAAGCTCTCTTATTCTTAATTTGTGGGGGTAAATGAATATAAAATATATTTCCTGTAGTATATAAGAAACAGTGAGAAAGGTAGACCAGAGACCAAGATTGTTCCATTAATAAACGCATGTCTTTCCTGGCCGCGCCTAAAAGTAAAGTTGTCCCAAGAAGTGATGCCACAGTCTAGTATGTCAATAAATTGAATGAAAAATAATGAACGGTCGAAAGAACGTATATGTATTAAGAATGCTTTGTACAAAGACTAAGAACTGGGGACGAGATAGGTGGTGTAGTTGCCTGATACTGATTTTTTATTAAAAACATTTCGTATAATATAGCAAATTTTTTTTTTAGGAAAATGTGCTATACAATGCAGGACGTCCGTCTCTTCCGTCTCTTCCTGCAGCTAGACGCTCCCCGCACGGCGCCTTGAGTAGCACGTCTGACTTTCAGAGCGGGAGACAGCCGCGAAATTTCCATAATCAGTTTTATCTTTCCTACACCCAGTTATGGAGCGCACGCTCGCACGCATGCACACACAAGCAGGAACTTGGGCGCGCGCGCACACGCACGCACGCACGCGCACGCGCGCACACACACACACACACACACACACACACACACACACACACACACACACACACACACACACACACACACACACACCAATTTTCTGAATAAAAGTATGAGACTGTTCAGCTTGATTGTTGATAATAATGTCATTAGCATGTAAATTGATTAATAAATTAAGTTAATATTTCTTCACCGGACTTTAATCAACTAATATATATATATATATATATATATATATATATATATATATATATATATATATATATATATATATATATATATATATATATATATATATATATTTATTGGAAATTTACACTTTAACGTTATATTCTTGTGGATGCCTTTAATTACTTAAATTTTACTTGTAGTAAATCTTTTTATAATCAAAATCCTTGATGAAACAACGTTTTGCCAAAGATTTGCCAAATGATTTATTTGGTCATCGCCGCCTGACGAAGAAAATGCAAAATAATAATTATTATTTTTTTCTGAGAATGGTTCGACTCTCACAGACGATCTAAGAGAGGGAAAGTAATAAACACGGTGAGAGTGAGTGCGACTGATTAACAAACTATAGGCCATGACTGCACTCCTTTGTGCTGTATTTTTACAGTAAAAGCCATCATGATCTAAGTGGAAAGGATGATGATGATGATGATGGTGATGATGATGATGATGATGATGATGATGATGATGATGATGATGATGATGATGATGATGATGATGATGATGATGATGATGATGATAAGGAGGAGGAGGAGGAGGAGAAGGAAGGGGAGGATGTTGAAGGAAAGTGCAGTGTGGGTGTGTGTCGCTCTACTTAGCATGGACAGCTGGGTGAGGAAGTGGATGCTGCTCTTTAACAGCTGAGATGATGCACTCATTACCTCGCCTTGCTCGCCCGCCTCTCTGTGACTCTGGGAGCCAAGGCCAGCCAGTGTGCGGGTAAAATGAATGGTCCTCGCCAGCACACAAGATTGGGAGAAAAGACACACATATATCACGGAGGAACTAGTGCAGAAAGTTACAATTATCCAATCTGTCTGTCTTTTTGGAAGGCCATTTTATTGTTGTTTATCATCATTATTTTCCTCCTCTTCCTCCTCCTCCTCCTCCTCCTCCTCCTCCTCCTCCTCCTCTTCCTTCTTTTTAACCAATAGTAAGTAGTAGTTTCAAAAGCATCTGTGCAATAACCCAATGGTCTGTTGCTGTTATTCTTTAAAATCTTGTGCAATGACTCTTCTCCCCCTCCTCCTCCTCCTCCTCCTCCTCCTCCTCCTCCTCCTCCTCCTCCTCCTCCTCCTCCTCCTCCTCCTCCTCCTCCTCCTCGTACCTTACTCTTTGTGTGACTGTAATAGGTAAAAGTATAAAAGAAATTTAATTTCGGAATAGAAAAAAAATGGAAGCAATACAAACATATTCAATTATTAATATTAATGCTATATATTAATAATGCTGTTTGATGATTGAGGACTGGTGGTGTACAGGAGGAGGCGGGGAAGAAGGTTTGCTGTAGGCGACGTGAGAGGCGAGACGTGAGAGGTGAAAGTTCAGCAGCAACAGGCTCACGGCTATGATTGTGTTCCCTCCCCTGAATGAGGCAGTGCAGGAGTGGAGGCGAGGAACGACAAACCTTGAAACTGATTCTTTTCCCTTGGTTTTAGTTTGTTTTTCTTTTTCTATTCTTTTTCTTATTTCTCTCTCTCTCTCTCTCTCTCTCTCTCTCTCTCTCTCTCTCTCTCTCTCTCTCTCTCTCTCTCTCTCTCTCTCTCTCTCTCTCCTCTCCTCTCTCTCTCTCTCCTCTCTCCTCTCTCTCTCTCTCTCCTCTCTCTCTCTCGTATCTCTTCTCTCTCCTCTCTCTCTCTCTCTCTCTCTCTCTCTCTCTCTGCTGTGCTCGTCTGTGTCTCTGTGTGTGTGTGTGTGTGTGTGTGTGTGTGTGTGTGTGTGTGTGTGTGTGTTCTGCCTCGATTTCGCCATATTCCCCAGCGGTTCTGCATCGTCCTTGGTAACGAATCATATCAGCTTGTGATGCAATAAACGGAAACCACAATCTAACGTTCCCTGATAATGTGAAAATGTCGGTGAGGGGACTTACCTCTTCGATAATTCTATTGATTCCAAACGTATAAATCGGTGCATGGTATTATTTCCTGGACGTTCGCATAAACACGAGAAATTTCATCATTCGCTGCACGGCTGACCCGCGCGGCGCGCTGCGGTTTTTGTATCCACTCTCCGGTGCTCCGATGTATTGTTCAAACGGTATTTATTCCCTCCAAACAGCGTTGTGAATAATGTACGAGATGAAAAATATCCAAGTCGGTTGGTGTGGTGCATGTAATGTGTTTCTCATCAATGCGGCAAAATAAAAATGCCGTGTGGCCCATTCTGCAGTGCTGCGTGCTGACAACGAGACAAAAACTGACCCCCCAAAAATGCATCCTTCCATTTGCTGTCAGTGGCAGGCGGGTCGCGGCGGGCCGCGCTTACGGAAGAAACAATAGCGAGGAGGACGCCACGGGGACAGGCCTGGCGGGGCTGGGACGCCTTGCACAGGGCGATAAGAGCTGCGGTGCTGTGTGCCGATACGCAGTTGTATGTCAAGCAGGAAAACGTTTTCAATTTTCAATACATTTTGCAGATTTAGGCGTTCTGGGTTTTCTTCTTCAACAACACAACTATCATGCAGGAAACACGTACATGGTGACGACGGGGGGTACTAAGTTTTCCTTTTTAACAATTATGAAAGTGAAAAAAAGTTTTTTGATTGTCGAAAGAACCAAATAATAAAAGTGCATGGTTATAATTTCGTTACAGAACATTCTTGTTACTTTAAAATTGTCCGTATGCAGCACGGCGGGAACAATGTGGGCCAGACGAGTGTGTGGTGCGGGGTAGTTGCGGCAGTGTTGTGGTGGCGGTGCCGCGGCCCGTGACGTCCAATGGCCACAGCTTACTCTAGTCTGAATCTATGGAATGCAGAATGCTCTTCCTATTTTCGTGAACGACTTTCCATAGTCGTTACAAAAACTTAAGTGACATAGAGTGGTATGGCTTTTTGGGAGGGCGGTCTGGAGGCCGCGGAGAACACGGGATATGTGTGTGTGTGTGTGTGTGTGTGTGTGTGGGGGGGCGGGGGGGAGGAAGGTCGTCGCGGGATTGGTCTGTCTGTTCGGCGGTCCCATGCAGATTCCAGTCATCTGCAGCAGTGTATGGGCGTCGCAGGGATGGAAGGCTAAATATTCTGCAAAATTTGTATTTTGCCATCGTGTTTTGTTCTCATACAAGAGAGAATAGCTGGTTTAGTTTTGCCTTTTTAAGCGTTATTAAAGTATCCAAGAGACTGTAGCACAAATATAAGAGTCTAAAATGTTGTAGATGATTCAACGTTAGAAGAATTAATGTTTCCTGCATCTCCCCTTCTCCTCAGCTGCTGCCTCGTAACAGGTGTCATAGCGGTGTTTCACTCCCATTCTTAGCTGCAGCTCTCCTCCTCTTCCCTTCAGTTGTAATCTCCTCATACCTGCCGTAGCACTGCGCTATCCCCTCTTGTGTATACTTTCATCACGCAAAAAGCTTCAGTCCTTCACAGGCGGGTAACCTCACGCCTCTGCTCACAGAACACGAGGTCGGGAGCCTTTCATGCTCACCTCCCCAATGCGGCGCCTTCCAAAACTCCTGTGCACTAATCCTAAATTGTATATATCATGACACATTTTGTCTGTCTTTCTGTACATCCGTCTATCCACCCATTTATCTACTCATCTTTCCATCCAGTTATCCATTTATTTATGGGTCTATTTATGGTTCTATGTATGTATCTATCTGCCTATCTACTGTCTATCTATATTGAAAGGTGACAATGACCACGCAGATATGAGAACATAAGAACATAAGAAAATAAGGGAAGCTGCAAGCCACCAGGTCTACATATGGCAGTCACTGTATGAAACACACCTACCTATTTCCACCTATCGTTCCCATCCATAAGTTTGTTTAATCATCTTTTAAATCTCCCTAATGCCTCAGCACTTACAACCTGATTACTGAGTCCGATTCATTTATCTACCACTCTATTAGAGAACCAATTCCTTCCTATCTCTTTCTTGAACCTAAAACCGTTTTTTTTATTGTTATGTCATGATTACTGATCCGGAGAATTTTGTTTAAGTCCCCCATATTATTATCGCTATACCGCTTAAAGATTTCTGTCAGGTCCCCTCTTAGCTTACGTCTCTCTCAGGAATGTAAATTCAATATTTTCAGTCTTGCTTCATAAGGAATACGCCTCATCCCTTGTATTCTTTTAGTCATTCTCCTTTGTACTGATTCTAATAGACATATATCTTTCCTGTAATATTGGGACCAGAACTTTACAGCATAGTCCAGATGAGGTCTGACCAGCGCCAAATACGACTTTAATATTACTTCGGGACTTCTACTTTAACACTCCTAAAAATTTATCCTAATACCCTATTTGCCCTATTTTTGACCTCCATGCATTGTTTTTGTTAGACGGAGATCAGGGCTAATTATAACTCCTAAATCTTTTTCGTACCCTGAACCTACCAGAGCTTCGTTGTTTATTGTGTACCTACTGTGTGGGTTTCTTCTACCTACGCTAAGTACTTTGCATTTGTTAATGTTAAACTGCATTTTTCATCTGTTTGTCCATTCAAAATCTGAGTGCAAGGCGATGGTAATCCGATTCTGACCTAATTAATCTATTTATCTTCGTGTCATCCGCAAATTTACTAACATCACTACTAATCCCACTATTCAAGTTATTAATATATATAAATATTAAAAACAACAATGGCCATGAAACTGATCCCTGCGGCCACCCCACTAGTTACTTGATACCACTCAGATTTAGGACCATTTATAACAATTGTCTTACAACTGTGTTATTTGTCTCGTCATCTTTAAGATTTTCTTCTCGTAGAGCCATTTGACTGTTGAGAAACCATACGACTATCAGTATGGCTGGTATTTGCCTCTTATTTACTAATGTTAATGAGAAATTACAATACACACACATTAATTCAGACCAAGGTAGGTATTTATATGGCTGGTCTTCATGTCTACAAATCTTAATTAGAAAATATAATTACACACACACACACACACACACACACACACACACACACACACACACACACATTAATTCAGAGCAAAGCAGGTATTGATATATCTCCGTACATTATTTATTGCCGAGAAGTATCAACATTCGAATCAGAGCAGTATTCGAGGCCGATTTGCTCACTTTTGGTGTTGAAGATTATTAAGACTTTTCGATACAGACTTTTTTGATACAGAATTGAACGATAAGAACAGCACATTATCGCTGACACACACACACACACACACACACACACACACACACACACACACACACACACACACACACACACACACACACACACACACACACACACACACACACACACACACACACACACACACACACACACACACACATCCTGTCCCTGCAGCATCGGTGCAATAATCAAGTCGTGTCTCTATCCGGCGCCCACTCGTGACCAGCCATATCCTGCGCATTATTAAAAGAAATTTGACTCATTTAAACCCAGAAAAACCAAGACCAACCAACATGTAGGCTTGAGATAATACTGGACTCAGCGAGGATTCTTGTAGGGGAAATTAACCCTCGTATTTTATGTTTTGACTGCAATGTATAATGTTATGAATGCAGGAAACTTGATATAATAAGCTTACCTGGAGAGTGAGGATTAATGTTAAATACGACAACACACACACACACACACACACACACACACACACACACACACACACACACACACACACACACACACACACACACACACACACACACTCATACTCATTGAACTCCCTTCCCTGGTTGCTGGAGCGCTGAACACATCACACGTGCAAGAACGAAATGTGGAAAGGAAAAAAAAAAAAAAGAAAGTGTGTACTACAATGACGCTGAACACAGAGCATAGAAAACAAGTAACAAAAAAAAAAAAAAAATCCACTTTACTCTCTCATTACGTGTAAGTAAACTGATTCGCCTCCTTAGGTGAGAACAAAATGACTAACTTAATTGAAAAAAAAAAAAAAAAATCCTACGTCACATTTGTACTCTAGGAAGAGAGAGGGAGAAATTTAGAAATTAAGTTACGTCGCCTTGAAAGCAAGGTCATATGGTACCAGATACGAGGTACAAGAGGACGCTGCTTCTCTTGCTGAAAAAAAAGAAGAAAATCCTACTGTTCAGTCAAAATCAAACTCTTAATCCTTAGTTTGTGAGCCGAAAATCATATCACTGAGCCATCTGACCGCCAGAGAGAGAGAGAGAGAGAGAGAGAGAGAGAGAGAGAGAGAGAGAGAGAGAGAGAGAGAGAGAGAGAGTCAGTCACTAGTATGTGGAGAGACGAGGGGAGGGGTGACCCCAGTAGGCCAAGTAGCAACCTTTAACCTTTGCCAGCACAGGTCTGGGTGTTCAGGTGGGAAAGAAAACCAGGCCTCTACCACTCAAGTGCGTTAATTACGTATTGTGTCGCGTGGCTGCTCGACGCGGGGACACGGGACACGGACGCCGCCACACACACACATACAAGCACACACAGGCAGCGCGGCAAGGGAGAGGCTGCTGGTGTGGCGGTCTGTTTCCATGCTTAGTCTTTTGTTAGATTATTTTCCCTGAATTGACTGTATATAATTATTATTCATTGTTTTACGTGCGTATTCCATAAATGTGTGTTGTTAGTTTGTGTTTATGTTTGATTTTAGTTAAGGTATCTTTATTTGTGAGGATCTCTCTCTGTCTGTCTGTCTGTCTGTCTGTCTGTCTGTCTGTCTGTCTGTCTGTCTGTCTGTCTGTCTGTCTGTCTGTCTGTCTGTCTGTCTGTCTGTCTGTCTGTCTCTCTCTCTCTCTCTCTCTCTCTTTCTCTCTCTCTCTCTCTCTCTCTCTCTCTCTCTCTCTCTCTCTCTCTCTCTCTCTCTCTCTCTCTCTCTCACACACACACACACACACACACACACACACACACACACACACACACACACACACACACACACACACACACACACACACACACACACACACACACACACACACACACACACACACACACACACACACACACACACACACTCACACACACACACATTGTTAAGTGTTTCCATTACCGACATAAATTAAATTGCAATCCAGCATGACACGGTAAAAGAAAACTTCTGGAATTACAAATCAACCTTTCTCCGAGCATGTTGATTACAATGTTAAATCTTATTAAAACTTGTTCAGGCAGACGCCATGAAAGTCTCGCGCCGCACGAGGCCATTGCTAACTTGATAATTATTTTCTGATGCAAGTTTTCCTTTTCTTTTTCTTCCTTTTCATTTTTACTTTGTTTTCTTGGTTACGTACAGGAATTGCTGATGGAAAGCAAGGACGCCGAAATGCTCATACACGTCTCGTTACAAATAGAAATTGGAGTTGAATCTTTTTGTTTTTCACTGTCTCTGTCTTCGTTTGTGTTTGTCTGTTAGTGTCTGTGTACGTTTGTCTGCCTGTGTCTGTCTTTTCTGTCTGCCTGCTTGTCTGTCTGTCTGTCTGTCTGTCTGTCTGCTTGTCTGTTCTGTCTGTCTGTCTGTCTGTCTCTGTCTGTTCTGTCTGTCTGTCTGTCTGTCTGTCTGTCTGTCTGTCTGTCTGTCTGTCTGTCTCTCTCTCTCTCTCTCTCTCTCTCTCTCTCTCTCTCTCTCTCTCTCTCTCTCTCTCTCTCTCTCTCTCTCTCTCTCTCTCTCTCTCCTCTCTCTCTCTCTCTCTCTCTCTCTCTCTCTCTCTCTCTCTCTCTCTCTCTCTTCACATCCTTCCTCATCTTTTTTAGTCGTTTTCATGCTTTCACCTCTCCAAGACTTGCATACTGATACATGGTCCCCGCGGCTGCACTGCACAAGACTTGAGAGCTCTCTGAAGGCAAAAGTTAGGCAGTATCTTCTCACCTCTTTATTCCTCTCACTCATGTGCTCGGGAATGGCCTAGCTTGGATCTTCAATATTCTGAGCAAGTTTATGTCACAGTCCCCTCGTCAAAATCAGGGTTGGCTATAGCTCATTGTGATCTTCATACTACTTTTGTTTAGTTGTAGATTGTGATTTTGTGGTAATGCTATTGTTCTTGTTCTTTGGGCTGTCTCTGTTTGGGGAAAATTTAGATGTACATGCAGCTGCCCCAGAAAGTGAAGTCACGACGTCCAATGAATTTCTTGCTTATAATTCGAATATTAAGTAAAAGAGTTCATGGGTTTATGAAATGCTTTATATTACCAATACTGACTGTTGTTGATATGACGTATGACGTGAATCACTTCATTTAAATCACTTATTTTTGCTAACATAAAAAAAAAAATATTCCCTAATTTCTTAAACTTTTAGTGGTGTCTTGCGAAATTATATGCTGAACTTTAAGATGATCACGAAGACAAGTACAGACAAAAAAAAAAAGCTAGACGGTAAAAAAATTTAACTACTACCTCATTTCCTTAACTGTCACAGGCATCATCTTATGAAGTTATATGCTAAATTTTACGCGACTTCTTATTAAGGTTGAAAAGTGATAACAGTGAAGGGTTAAGTCCTGCACGAAGACCAGGAAAAAACGCCTGATGTGATAGGTGGAAGAAGGTGTCTAGTACTGATCTTTTGCCTGAAACATTTTGTACAATGATAACACTTTCGGAGGTAACTGTACACGCACACAATGGTGAGTGCTTGACATTTCAACGTGTGCATTGGTCTCTAATTAACATTGTGCGCCAAGTATTGCTAAACTAACAGCAGGTGCAGCAGCCTTTGTGTTCATGCCCGTGTGAGCTTCGCCTTAATTTGCCAGCTGCTGTTTGATTCTCCTTTCTTTTCCTGTGTGTGCAAGACGAGGGAAAAATATTATTGTGATTAATGTTGTTGTTGTTGTTGTTGTCATTATTTTTATCATTAATATGTTTTTACTGTTACTGTTACTTCTACAATAATTACTAGTAATACTACTACTACCTCCACCACCACCACCAGCACCACCGCTGGTGCGGCGGTGCGAGTTGGGGACCGGATCTGTGAAACTCGGTGCGAAGTTGGTGGCGTCGCACCGGGCCCTCAAAAGCCCTGGCGTCTGCCCGTCTCGCTTCGCTCCCGGTTCCCCTCCGCCGTCCGCCACTACCACCACTACCACCACCACCACCACTACTACTACCACCACCTCTTATCCCATATTCTAACATCCCTTCCTTCTTTCTAAACCCTCCCCTCCCTCCCTTCTTCGAATATTAAAAGCTCCCTCCATCAAACCCTTGTGTGTGCCAAACTGTCAATAGACACCTGCTGCTGCAACACTCACGTGATGGGCGGCTTGCAGGGGCATATTGTTCCGTCCATGAATACCGTCATTAGCCAGCAGGTCGTGGAGTGGGTGGTGATGGCAGGCGTGATTCTGAGGATGTCGCCAATACTGCTTGAGTCCACCAGGTTAGTTGACACGCTGGCAGCCAATGAAGGGTTAGTGTGATGCTTCGTGTGGTGTGCTGCTTTTGGGGGCTCTGATCATGTATTATAACGTTATGACTGCTTCCCCAAGCGTTTTATTCCTTTTCTATGTAAGAGTGGTGCTGGCCAAGGACAACAAAAAAGAGTTAAGAAAAAGGTCTACTGAGGTGTCAGGTACTGACACCTCAGTAGACAAAAGGATCATCCAAAAACTGGAGGATTAGAGTCTTAAAACCTCCTTCTTGCAAGAGTTCAAGTCATAGGAAGGGGGAAATACAGAAGCAGGCGGGGAGTTTCAAAGTTTACCAGAAAAAGGGATGAATGACTGAGAATACTGGTTAACTCTTAACACGGTGACAGCCGGAGAAGGGAGAGTGTAATGCTCCGTGTGGTGTGCTGGTATTGGTGGCTTTGCTTGTATGTTGTGTTTGACTTCATGACCGCTTCCCCAAGTGTAGTGGCCCACTGCTCAAACTCTGTGTTCCTTGAAGTTCACAAGCTCGTAGCTAAACGAGTAATAGAATTTTGTATCAAGATTGTTTAGTCCTACATACTGGTAGCTAAATGATAAATCGAATCCTGTATTGTAAGAGGATTCATTCTTACACAATGATAGCTAAATGAATAACTGTATCCTGTATCAGCTAAATGAGTGATCGAATCTTGTATTGTAAAACTATGTGTTCATACAGCCTGGTGGTTAAATAAGTAATCGAATTCTTTATAATATTCTTAACCCAGTGATTGCCTTGTCTTCCTCTCAAGCTAAGAAAGTAAGGTGCAAATTTAGAATGTATTTGCGAATGACATCCTTGACAACTAAAAGAATTAACCAGTAATCTAAACTTTTTGCGTTTCTTGTTTAATTTTTGTTAGGTAAGGTCATAAGTGTCAGACTGTCATTATCAATGAAGAGTTTGATGCTTGAATCTGTTATTTGCACCAGTATTACAAATTATAGTTACATTGCCTTTTTCTCTTAGGCTCCTCACGATGGATATATATATTTCTTGGCGTTGATAATCCTTTATGGTGGGAAATTGTGTTCAGGAAACTGATCTAAAGTTAAAATTGTATTTAGAGATGCAATTCAAAGTTTTCTTTTTCCTGTTTTACTTTTACGTGGTGTCTGTGTCACTGGTCTTAACACACACACACACACACACACACACACACACACACACACACACACACACACACACACACACACACACACACACACACACACACACACACACACACACACACACACACACACACACACACACAGTTATCAATTTTATTCTCCTCATGCTAATTTGAGACTTGAGTTACTGTTCCAACATATGATGTGGTGAAGTTAGAAGAATCCTTACTAAACTTACCTTCAGAATCACGAAAATCACCCATGAGAAACACCAGTACCGTCTACTAGAGCCTGTAAATGATGTGGTCGCGTTACAAGAACCCCTATTATATCATCACCAGAATCGTGAAAAAAAAAGAAACACTCTTCATACAACCAGTACCATCCACTGGAGTCTGGTAACCCTTTCACTGCTATGGCCATTCTTTGTTAGCATCCACAGCACTGTAAAAAAAATGTTTGCATGGATGCACGGAAAAGGGACTGAGAAAAGCGGTTACATTTGTGTTTTTTAGATTGCAGAATGATTTCAGAGACTGTACAAGTAAAAAAAAAAACAATGTCACTAGAAAGATGTACTAGGTGGATACGGAAAAAAAAACTTGAGAAAAACCAATAACTCACATTAGAACCTGTTAATAATATAGTCGGGTTACAAGAATCCTTATTATCACCAGAATTACGAAAAAAAAGGCCTTAAGAAAACCAGTAACGTCCAATACAGCCTGTTAAAAGTACTCAGAGCTGGACGGTTTGAGAATACGGTGCTGGTCGGGTCGTGGAGGTCAGCTTATCGATGCGAGCTGGACTCTGTCACCCGCCGCCTGTGTGCGTTGTGCGGTGCCATCAAGGGGGCGAGCCAGGCGGGCATTAGGGGGCTTGAAAGTGATGATTTACTGGGACATTTGGGAAGGGTCTCCATCACTCCGCGGTAAGTCGAGGTTTCAAGAGGGAGAAGTAGTGAGAGTGGGTGTAATTAGTATCATTCGGTTGTAATTCAAGGTTTCATAGTTCTTTTATTAGAATTGTTTTATTATAATGGTGGTGGTGATGGATGTAAGGATGTTTTCTCTCGTTAGGTCGAAATGTGTTGCCATAGCGACCGACGGATAAGGTGATAGTGTACGTGCATTGTTGCTTTGTTAAGAAAATTGGGGTGAACACACACACACTCTCTCTCTCTCTCTCTCTCTCTCTCTCTCTCTCTCTCTCTCTCTCTCTCTCTCTCTCTCTCTCTCTCTCTCTCTCTCTCTCTCTCTCTCTCTCTCTCTCTCTCATCAGTGAGCGTTGCTGGATGGAGGAAATGGTGAACACACACACAGACACACACACACTCATTCTCTCTCTCTCTCTCTCTCTCTCTCTTTGAGCCCCCGTGGGAAAGGTGGTATCTCCCTGTCACTATTTATTTCACTCGTTTTCTCAGACTGCAATTAGGATAACACTCTTTGATGCCTTGCCTCTTTCACGCGATCTATCAAATGCCTCTCGGCTATGATTGATGCCAGTCTCCCTTCATCTGCCGGAGAAGAGAGGGACATGATTATTTCTAAAGGACTCATCGGTTGTACTTGTAGTAGATATGTTTCTGTCTTTGCGTATAGATTTTTTTCTCTCTATCTGCCTGTTCGTTTTTTTTTTTGTGTGTGTGTTTTTCTTTCTTGTCTTTTTTATTAAGTGTGTTTTTTTGTGTGTGTGTTGTGGTGTGTTTGCATGAATATTTGTCTCGTTTTCTATTTAATCTGTTTGTGTGTATTTGTGTATGTGATTTTTTTTTTTAATTACATAAATGTCTTCTGTATTTTCTTCAGCTGACTTTGTAAAGGAAGATGTCTGTTTTTTATTTTTTTTTCTGTGCATGTTTGTTGTCTCTGCCTTTGTGTGAGCGCTTTCCTGGTTGTGTGTTATAATATTTTGTGCTTCTGGCCTTACTCTGTAATAATAAGCGTGTCTTTCTGTTCGCCTGCAGATCTCGATATTTAGGTACGACTATTTATATGGACTAGGTATCTTTCTGTGTGTGTGTATGTGTGTGTGTGTGTATGTGTGTGTGTTGTGCTGATTCTTTCCTTCCTCCCACCTTGTCTGAAGTCGGGATTTTGTTACCTCAAGTATCACAGTTTCCTCAGAAGGTGCTAGATGCAATGTAATTTAAAGTTTTGCGCTAACACCTCCAGAGATATTATTTTGTTTGAAACACTTGGATTGCAAGGGATGCTTCTACACACACATTCTCTCTCTCTCTCTCTCTCTCTCTCTCTCTCTCTCTCTCTCTCTCTCTCTCTCTCTCTCTCTCTCTCTCTCTCTCTCTCTCTCTCTCTCTCTCTCTCTCTCTCTCATTAGTCGGAAAGAAATATGCTTATTATGGAAAACTGGCAAAGTAAATACAATCTGATCGTAAAGAATTCCGACAGTAATTAGATATAATGAAATATTCAGCTGGGTAATCATGTTCTGGCCAGTACGTCTCTCCCTGGTGAAGAGAAGCAGCAGCAGGTAATGGAAAAGGAGGAAGAAGAGGAAGAGGAGAAGGAAAAGGAGAGGAAGGAAAGACAGAAGGAGGAGACAAATGAGGAAAGAGAGGATCAGGAAAAAGAGAGAAGATATGTATAGAGAAAGGGAGAAGTAGAGGAGGGAAGGAGAAAGATGGTGGAGGAGTAGAGGAAGGATAATAGAAGGTGGAAACAAATAAGGAAATAGAGGACGAGGAGAAAGGAGAGAAGATTCATATACAGAGGGGAGAAGTAGAGGAGGAAAGGAGGAAAGAGAATGGAGGAAAGGATAGAGGAGGAGGAGGAGGAGGAGGAGGAGGAGGAGGAAAAAAAGAAATGACGGTAGAATGGAAGAGGCATTTATTCTGGAGTGGAATCTTGGAAAGTGATGATGAAATTTTAGCATACTGTCATGAAAAGAAGAAAAAATAATAATAAACGATGAAAATAGACCAAAAAAAAAAAAACATACTTCTTGCATTTAAACTGGAAATTCTGGCAACAGTCGTAAGAAAAAAAAAAGATAATCCTTGCTTCACCATAATCTTTCTTCCGCTACGAGTTTCACCATTAAGAGAACTGTACTGTAAACCTGATATTTTCACCCGCACCTCCCTGCTTCTCTCTCTCTCTCTCTCTCTCTCTCTCTCTCTCTCTCTCTCTCTCTCTCTCTCTCTCTCTCTCTCTCTCTCTCTGCCTGTTTTCCTGCCTCTCTACCTTCGTGCTTGCTTTCATTCTCCTCGTAAAGCGCTCCTCGTTAGTGCAGTGAATTTAATTACATGAAAGTCCACTTCAGTTCAACTTCATAACAGCCCCGCTCAGTCCTTCCAGTCCACTAATTATCAGGTGAAGCCTTTCAAGGGACACTCAGAGGACCGGCAAAGCGCTTGACTCCCTTCCCTTATCATCCTTTTGTCACGTGTCCCGTCCCTCTTCCTTGTGTCTTCCCTTGGTGTATTAAACCTCTTCATATTAATGCCTCCTCTCCTCCCCCCGCCGCCTGACTGACCTTCCCAAACATTATTAAGTGGATCTTTTTGATGCAGACTCTACTGCTCCGTGTATTCCCCTCCGCACTCTGCTAAGTCAAGTCTCCGCAGCGAGTGAGCGATTGCCTCTCTGCTCGTCTCCGTGGGGTTTTGTCATGTTTGTGTGATTCCATTCTCTCCTCGTCTCGCAGAGAAAAGTTTCTTCATGCTGTCGTTCATTTTCCTTTTGTCCGACTGAGTTTGATCCCTTTGTTGACTTGCGTGTTGCTCTAAATATAATGATAACACGGGCACGCTCACGCACGCACGCACGCGCGCGCGCGCGCGTGTGTGTGTGTGTGTGTGTGTGTGTGTGTGTGTGTGTGTGTGTGTGTGTGTGTGTGTGTGTGCGTGCGTGCGCGCGCACACACACACACACACACACACACACACACACACACACACACACACACACACACACACACACACACACACACACACACACACACACACACACCGAGAGAGAGAGAGAGAGAGAGAGAGAGAGAGAGAGAGAGAGAGAGAGAGAGAGAGAGAGAGAGAGAGAGAGTAACATTTTAACTCCGGTTATAACACTAAGGTTTTCTCTTTACATTTCGTCCCACAATAACCTTCATGCAAATTTAAGTGAAATAAGCGACGGCACCGCCAGAATCACGCATCCCGTGTATTAACGCATTTAGTATTCATCTATTTATTTATTCAGAATTGTGGCGAGGCCGCAGTGGATTACAAAATTTTACTCTTTTTTAATATTATGAAGTAGTCGTGTCCTCTTCTCGTGCCCAACTGTTCTCTGCTTTGATTTTTTTTCTGTTTCTTTTTTGACACAACACATGTCCTTGAAGCACTGATCTTTTTCTGTCTTTTTTCACTTTCATATCATTGCAATTTTATTTTTCTTCCGTTTTTTTTTCACGTTTTTATTTAATTTTTAGTCCATTTATTTTTCATCCCACAGTTTATCTTGATGTATCACTCATCTTCTCTCAGCTCTTTTCTTTATGCCTCCTTAGAGGAAATACTGTACCTTATCACAAACGCCCTTTCACTGGTCAATGAGTCTGTCTGTGTGCGTATTATGTTTTCCTTCGTGAACATTCGACTGCAAGCGCACTGGGGGAAGGCAGAGTGGGGAAGGGAAGAGTCATGAACCTCTAGTCACCACAGGCATTGTACTGAAAAAGTCCTCCAAGGATATTTGCAATTAGTAATTCTTAAATTCTGATCTGTTTCATTATTTCACGTTTTATTGCAGTTAGTAATTTTTAAATTCTGCTCTGTTTTGTAAAGTTGCACGGTTTCTGTTAAGATATTCTACTTTTCAATTATTTTATCTGAGAGCACTGAGCCCCCACTCACCAATCTGTACATATCGTATTATAACTTGATGATAAAAACATCTATCATCCAATCTATCTACGGCAGTTTACAACAATAGACGCCAGCAAGGATAAACTAACTGTAAAGATAACAAAAAATACACTCTTAAAAAAAAAAAAAAGTAAACTCCTGCTTCGTACCTTCCCTCATGTACTCTGTCTCCGCTCCTCGCTCCTTCCCCTTCCAACCTTTTCCCTCTTCTTCGTTTCCGCCCTGTACGTCTTCCTCCATCACTCTCCCTCTGCTGTAGAGAAATAAAGAAGAATGTGATTTCCACCGCAGTATCTCCTGTAATATTGTACCTAAGGGGAGTGGGGAGGGTGGATGTGAAGAGGAGCTGAGAAAGGGAGTGAAGGAATGCAAGGAACTTGAAGTGGAGGGGAAAGGAAGGGGGAAGGGAGATAAATAAAGAGGGATGGAGAAAAGGGAGAAAGAAGCGATGTGAAGCAGAGCGGATACGAGGAAAGGTTAGGAGACGAGAGAGAGAGAGAGAGAGAGAGAGAGAGAGAGAGAGAGAGAGAGAGAGAGAGAGAGAGAGAGAGAGAGAGAGAGAGAGAGAGAGATATGTAGGAAGAAAAGGTGAGGGAAAGAAGGATGGAAGAGCCGTAGGAGTGGAAGGGAAGGGAAAGGAAGTAGTGGAGGGGGAGGAGACACCAGTGAAGGGGAGACGAGGGGAAAGATAATAAGGGGTCTGCTGCACCTGACGGGAGAGAATTATTAAGTGTTCCTCGAGCGGGAAAAGGGAAATAAAAAAAAAGGGAGAGAAAAAGAAAAGGGCAAAAAAAAAGAGGGTTGATATTGCTTGCACAGGTAGAGGAATGCAAACAAAACGATTCTTTTTTTTTTTTTTAGGGATCTTTGTATGTTTGTTTATATTGTTTAGTTGGTTTGTGTGTTTGTTGTGTGTGTGGTGTGTGTGTGTGTGTGTGTAGTGTGTGTGTGTGTGTGTGTGTGTGGGAAGAAGGATGTAACACACACACACACACACACACACACACACACACACACACACACACACCGAAGCGAGAGAGAGAGAGAGAGAGAGAGAGAGAGAGAGAGAGAGAGAGAGGAGAGAGAGAGAGAGAGAGAGAGAGAGAGAGAGAGAGGAGAGAGAGAGAGAGAGAGAGAGAGAGAATGGTTTCTACAAGGAGGAACGCTCTTGAGACACCGGCTAATCATCTGTGTGGCCTTTGAAAATAATTAAGTTTGCTTCTCTAACTTAACATAATTTTTGTCATCCTCTTTTGAATGAATTATTGTGGTACTGACCAATAGTCCTAAATTTAGAGATTTACGAAGCTTTGTAAATACCTAAAATACGATAATCTCAAATATCACAAATTATTTATAGTATGATTCAAGTTTGCACATATCTAACTAACATTCATTATTGCATCATCCACTAATGATATGTGGAATAACATGTCATAAACAGAAATAAATAAGAGGTCGGTATTACAGTTCTCCAGCAAACTATAATTTTCGCTGTAGCACTTTTCTTCACTTCTGTTAATTGATTGTAAAGAGTCATGCCAGTGTCCTCGTAGCCTCTGCAGTGAGTCTTATTCTAATCTTGACGGTAAAAAAGTGTTAAATAATGCCGGTATGACATTTAGAAAAGTTCTGAGTAACTATTTTCATGGGGAAATAAACGCACTAAAACGTTTCAATCTACTGGATTACACCTTACCAAATCAGCAATGACTTTCAAGATTACTCTTTATACTTGCATCAGATCATTATTTTTAATTTCGAGAAGCCTTAACTTTCGAAACGGTTAACCTTGGCACTTTACTATAAGAGTAAAAGAATATAAGGTGACTCCAATAGTTTGGTTTCCATAAGTGAGTCACTGAACACTTGCTTAAAAACCTTCCATCTGACATTATTATCTATAAATGTATCGAATCTCTTCAAAGTATCTAATATCCTACCACTTACCACGTTTCTTACTAAGTTTCTTTCACATATTTCCAGCGCTATTATTAGCCATTTACTACCTACCCTGTCTCTTACTTAAATCTGATATCGTGCATATTATGACATTTCATGCATATAACTCCCTCAACTTTAGTGTGACAGTTGCACTGATAATGTATTCCGTCAGGCTAGGGAAGAGAACAAACGAAAGAATAAACATTTGGAATCATCCCTAAAAAAAAAAAAAAAAGAAAAAAAAATCGTAACCCCCCTGCACACGTTAACACTGGAGTCTCAAGGCCACTCAGGCGCAGGACTCTTCTGGGAAATGTTTTCTGCCCGTCTGTGCCAAGAGAAGATTTGACGGCTCGTTGTCACGGCTGAATAGAACGAAGCGGGTCCACAGGCTTGCGTGCAGTAGTTGGAAATTGCTCTGGGTGACTGCAAGATTTGGGGAAGTTACTTATGGGTTTAACGATTGCTGTATGGGACATAAAGGACTGTATGAGCAGTAGTAAGGCAAGGTTTTGATGGAAGGAGGGATACAGGGATAAAATTAAAGGGGAATAGGGGACTGTTTGGAAGGGAAATTTCAAAGTTAGGGGTCGGCAAGGGAAAGGGTGTAACAGTTTGTTGTAAAGGGTAATGAACTATATGAGCTGGAAAGTGGTAAGGCTAGGATTTAGTTATGAATTTGGGAAGGTTAAGGATACAGTGATCCGTTGAAAGGGGAATAAGGGAAGGGAAATGTTATTATCAAGGTTTTAACGAAAGGAAGGGTATAGGAATTCATTGTGGAAGGCAAGTAAAGGGATACAGGTGGAGGATAGTGGCCAGGTTAGGGTTTGACAGGAACATGGGTACAGCTATTGGAAACTGTGAAGTGAGGTGAAGGAATCATCTATGGATATGTAGCCACGGTCAGGAAGTGGTTAATGCCTCACCTACTTGCACCGTCTTTAGCGTCCTTTGATATCGGATTATGGTGATCTACTGCAAGTCCCGTGGTGATGAGGATGCCGAGGACTACGTTCCGGCTGGGTGACGCTGGTGCTGATTGATGCCTTATGGTTGCACGTGTGCTCATCAAGAAATCAGAAACAGGAACGTGAACGATACTTCCAAAACATTAGACTACAAATACACACACACACACACACACACACACACACACACACACACACACACACACACACACACACACACACACACACACACACACACACACACACACACACACACACACACACACACACACACACACACACAGTTATTTATAACGTTCCATTTAATATCTAATCATCAAGAGCAACAGTTGCATAGCACACTCATTTCTTTCGCCACATGCACATCCTTTCTTTTCCATTATTTTGTAACGAAAGTTGCCGTTCCATCGTCTTTAAATCTGTTCCTTAATTCAGTAGCACTTGCCAGCGCTCAATGTGTATGTGCATCCTTTCATATCACGGCAGCTTAGATTTTCATCATGTTATTCTTTAACTGTATTGCATGCAATGTAAATGTGTTTGTGTGTGTGTATCTGCATTACTGTGTTGGCGGGCGAAAGGCACTGTGGCGTCGGTGGTTTAGATAGTTTTTGGATTCACTTTCTTTTAACTTCAAAAAGCAATTTCTCTTTCCCTCATCATATATTTCTTCCCCCTTTGAAATTTACATTTTACTTCACCACGAGTGAGGAGAAAATGGTATAAAGTGTATTGGCTCTTTTTTCTCCTTATTCTTTATTTAAAAAAAAAAAAAAAAAAATCTAGTACTCCTTTTGCTTGAGCGGATTTTGTCTGTAATGGAAAATGTTCTTGCTTATTCTTCTTGAAAGAGTTTGATGGTGCTGCGCATATGCAAGCTTTAATGGCTCTATTAACATCTTTTATTTTCACGGGATGCAAACAGTTACAAAATTTTGGTAATTTTAGCCCTATGAACAATCTGCAGTACAATGAACTCTGATTTGTAGACATCCTGAAGATCGCACCTCGTTTCGTCGCCAGGATCTGTCGCAACTTTGGTGAAAACTCTAAATGCATCTTGACCCTTCCCGGTGTGGTCATCCAGTGAGGCCCATGTACTTTGAACGCTGCATTATTCCTCGCCGCACCAGCAGTCAACACTGATATCTGGAAATGTAAAGCTTGTTGTGGGATTTCTGCCGCATGTAATAACACAAGGTTCAGGCTTATAGACCTGTACCACACACAGTAACAAGATTTCTGCTGAGTTTCATCTAGACTTCACCCTTTTTTTTTGTAAAGCTGTTTTGCGTGCACCCGCCACCACTGACTCCAGGCGCCAGTGATCCTCAAGCGGCTGATCTGGTTTGCTTTGCTTCCTCTGAGGCTTTTAATTACTTGTCATAAGCACGTATTTAATTCCCCGAGTGGCTGCTAATTCTGGCTTTCATTGTCCTTCCTGGTTGAACCAATACTACTGAATGAGACATTCACATTTCTTTTTTGATGTTAAGCAAGAGATCTCTGTTTTCAGTTCGCTTCTATTAGTTATTAGTAATCACGCTCGAGGTGGCTGTTGATTTCGCCCTTCCATGTCCTTTCTGTTTCAGCTGGTGTTTACCCAAGTGTACATTGACATTTCTTTTCGAATGGGATGGTTTAGCAAGATATATTCCCTGCTTCAAGTTCGCTTCTATTATGTATACGTAATTACACGCGTACTGAGGGATATAATCTGGCTTTAATGTTGACAGTCTTATCTTGTTTTTCTTCATCAGTTGGCACGTGACCTTTTGAAATAACGGTGACTTGCTTGAAATTGCTTTCTGACCTCAGGTTTTTTTTATACCGTCATGAAGAAGATTAACATTTTTGTGATCACAGGCGTCTTTGAAACACTCGCTTATCCTCTTAGTTCGACATCATAACACTTAGGATTATGTATACAATCTGGCTACTTTTGATTTGTGGCTAGCTTGTCTGCGTAATTGTATGTTTAGTACAGAGTGGTGTTGTCAGATAAAAAGAAACAGTAAGACTTGTATCCACTTGTCATGATAGACAACCCTAATTTGCGAAATGTTTCACGAATGTTTATTATATTCTACTGATTATCGTTTCCATGTGCTAGTGGCATGTATTGAGCAACGTTTTCATACAATAAATTATAGAAAGAAACTTTGATCAAGCAGGCTGGATTTTCCTTTATATAAATTTAATAGATGTCTCTCTCTGTGATGCATACATTTTTTTTTTTTTTCAGACTGATGGTAGAGGAGATTCAGATGTTTGTGCTTCATTATAGAGAATCATTATATTTTTAGGTAAGTAGTTAAGCGCGCGCACGTGTGTGTGTGTGTGTGTGTGTGTGTGTGTGTGTGTGTTTATCCTGTTTATTTGTCTTTACCTCTGTTTGTATCAGTGGTATCTATATATTTTTAAAATTTCCTATTTGTCACTTCCCGGAAGCCTAAATTTCCATGAACCTGAATTTTTCACGTTCTAGAAACGTTCTCAGACTGATCTTTTTGGGTCCCGCACTGAAGCACTGAAGCACGGCAAGCAGTTTCGGTTTGACTTCTGCAAGTTATTTGGTATAAACAATTAATTGCTTATTAGCCCCTTTCAGGTTTGGATTGGGAGGCTACGGGAGTCAGGGCGTTGGTCTATGAACAACATAATACTGTAAAGAATAATCACACCTTAATATCCACAAATAGCAATTACTCTCGATAAATAGACAAAATAACAAAGGAAAGATGCAAACCAAAGCCACACACCGAACCTGACCTCCTAACTATACACTTTTAAAACATTCTCCCCGGCCTCATCAAAACGGTATATTTTGGTGTTATGGAGAGAAATAATGAACAACATGAACCGCAAATCTGACTAATTCCGTGACGCCACAGTGGACGTACAGCGTCGAGGGACATAACAAGGGCAAGTCATAAAGAATGACAGTAACAAGGCTTGCTGTCCTCCATCGTATGCGTTTGTTTATCATATTCTCCGGCTCTTTTCTGTCCACATTAATTGCGTTGGATAACCTGAGTTGCGGCGGGAAGTATTCAGTGCTGGGAAGTGGTATCCTGTTTTGTAATTGTAATCAAGTGCGTGATTGTAAAGTAGATTACTTTTCGTTTCCCATTTGAGTTTAGTATGAAGCAAGTCGTCTTTTTACTTCATAAAGTCAGTTGTAGCACTAACGTAGGAAATTCCTGGATAGTAAGAGATATAGCACTGCGGAGGTGAGTGAATCAAGACAGTCTGTTGGAGGGGAGGAATCGATGAGACGAAAAGCCTTTAACTCTACCCTGTTTAGAAGGGCTTTGTGAGTTGAACCTCCCCATATTTCAGATCAGTACTTAATACACGGACGGATAAGGCCACTGTTTTCGTATAGATCAAACAACTGGGAGGATAAAAGTATAGACCGAGGGGATGCAAAACACTCACCTACATCGAAGCCGTTTTAGCAATCGTATGAAGCAAAACATAGTGTAGTGCAAGAGACAGAAAGCCTTCGTGGTTACTCAACAAGTAACAGCGGCATTGTTACAGTCTAGAGTGGGCTGTAGCATTGGACTTGCCTGATATTACCAAAACGGGAAATTAAAACATAAACTTCGAAACATAAACTTGCTTTAAAACACCGAACCTATATAATGTTAGACACATATTGAACCATTTTAACACTTGCTTCACCACACAGACTCTCATTTAAGTTCTGATCATAATGAAGTCCATCCTCTTTTGCGTACCCTTCTGGTGGGTGAGAAGCTTCTGATTGGTGTAGGAAGGTGTGAAGAGCGGCGCTGGAACCTCCATGCTCTCAACACTTGTTCACCTAAAAGCATCTTCCTCTAACGCAGTAAATAAGAAAATAGAAAGAGGAAAAATGAGAATACACGACGGCAATGACTAATTACATTAACGCGCAAGATCCACCTCGGAAAATGTGAGAGTGAGCTGTGAGGGCGAGGGAGGCGAGGAGGTGTGGCGGGGTCAGCGGGGACAGGAGGCTGCTATACACACACACACACACACACACACACACACACACACACACACACACACACACACACACACACACACACACACACACACACATGCACGCACACACACATAAAAAGCAATAGTCAGTAGTTCGCCATTCTAAACTAATCGAGCGTGGACGGCACTCGAAACTTCGGTTCTCCACTGACTTGCAATCACGCCTCGCCGCCACCACTGCAGCCTCCGCTCTATCTGTCTCTCTCTGTCCCCCTCTCCTTGCGTCAGTCCGTCTCATGGGACCCGTAGTAGCAAAAATGGTAGTGATAAGAAGTATACTTCCAACATAATTCTTCCAAAATTCACGTTGACTTCTTTAACCTAAAAATTCAACACGGAACTAAAGATTCAGCCGAGTCTTCTCTTTTCCAGAATTCGAGGTAAAAGTCCTGTCACACAATTCGAAAGGTTTTCCTGCAAGAGTTTCTCCCACTCAGCTTCACTTCCCTGCGAGTCTGCTTTTACAGTGGCAAGGCCGGGCCGGGCGGGCGCGTCTACTAAATACAGGTCACGTTTCTGCAGAAAATGCGATGCAGGCGGAAAAACACGAGAGACAGCTGTCTGCGTGTAGTTATGTGTGTGTATGTATATGTGTGTATGTGTGTGTGTGTGTGTGTGTGTGTGTGTGTGTGTGTGTGTGTGTGTGTGTGTGTGTGTGTGTGTGTGAAAATAAACATACTCTTCACCCAGTATTCTAGCATTGCATATCGATAGCAATACAACTCTGAGAGAACACTGTAGCACGTATATAATTCCTGCTGTTAGATCTTATTATACATTATTCAGTGAAGTAGTAGAAGTAGTGAAATAGTTATTCCGTCACGCGTACACTCATCCTTAAACTTTTCCATTCCCTACATTACTCACACGTATCCTGACCGCCATTCCTGTTTCGGTCTCCACCTTCAATAATTCACGTCCATGTCATTGGTGGGCGCTGAAGTTAATGCCACCATGCATTATTCCCCTGGGTAAAGAGAAACGATGACTTTTTTTTACGCATATACATTTTTACTGCTTCAAAACATATTCATTATTCATGATTCATATTTCACCACTCCCTCTACCACCACCACCACCACCACCACCACCACCAACGCAATAGCCACGGTAGCCACCACCACCACCATTACCTTCAATGTGACAGGATCAGGGAAAAGAGGGATGTGTGGCGGGTATTAAAAAGATGAAAGTAATAGTGTGGCCATTACTTGCATTGACAAATTATTGTGATCAGTCTGCCATATGACACATGGAAATAAATCACCTGAAAAATATTTATATGCAGGAAGGAGAGAGAGAGAGAGAGAGAGAGAGAGAGAGAGAGAGAGAGAGAGAGAGAGAGAGAGAGAGAGAGAGAGAGAGAGAGAGAGAAACCCCTCCTCTGTCAAAGGACCCTACGGGAAAAAGAAAGTAAAGATTTAGGCTAGGGAGAAAAGGACATTTAAAAAACTGACGGCGAGAAAAAATTCCATGGAAACGAATAAAAGTAACTTGAAATAAAAATGTGACATGAAAAAAAAGAAGTAAACGTCGATGCTGAGGAAAAGTTAACTGACGCATCGCAAAAGTTAATAAAAAACGAGAGAGAGAGAGAGAGAGAGAGAGAGAGAGAGAGAGAGAGAGAGAGAGAGAGAGAGAGAGAGAGAGAGAGAGAGAGAGAGAGAGAGAGAGAGAGAGTCAAAACACTTACGAACACACACACACACAAATAAAAGAAAACAGCAAAAAAAAAAAAACTAGACCAAAGAAATAGAAAAATATGTAAAAAAAAAAAGAAAGGAAAAAATGATATAGCCATTTAGAAAATAAATAGAAATTGAAATAGACTTACAGAAGCACAAAATCAAAGAAGTCATTGTAGCAACATGAAGAAGAAGAAGAAGAAGAAGAAGAAGAAAAAAAAAAAAAAACTAACAGCAGTATAGAACTCAGTATCAGTATAACAGTCAGTACCAGTCTATATAAAACATCGAGAAGTCTCCCAAAAAAAGTCAAGGCACCCGAGTCTCAGTCTCTCATCAGCAGCTCCGTGACTCGATTTGTCCGCCAATCAAGCGAGGGGAAAAGAAGACAACGGGGGACCAATCACGGGAGGAGAGGGAGAGGTGGCGCTGAGAACCAATGAGCAGGGTAGGAGGGGCGATGGGGTGAGGGAGTGAGTGGGGTCGAGTCTTGAGGGGATGCAGGCGGGACGGGGAAGGGAAGGCCTGGAGGTCGAGGAGAGTAAGAGGTGCACGATTTACGAGTGACAATCAGCATGAGGAGGTGTGTGATGAAGGGGGCGGTCTCCAGGGTGTGGCTTTGGGAGGACGAGAGACTGAGGACGTGGAGAGATAGGAGGTACGAAGGAAGGTTTAAAGGAAAGGTGGATGGTGAGTGAAAGGAATGAGAAGAGAGGAGTGAAACGCTGCATTCAGGTAAGATCGGTGGATGTGACAGGATTGAACAGAATGTCAAGGTATTGTACTGAAGTGAATATTCTTCATGTATACATTTGTTACACTGTGCTGGAATATCAAATCACTAACTTTCGCCGTTATTCTGGTACTGAAATAGCATTATTGACGCAGAATAATAATTTACAAAATACTTAACTACTTGTGTTTAAAATCAATAATGAGAATGGAAAGTATACACACACACACACACACACACACACACACACACACACACACACACACACACACACACACACACACACACACACACACACACACACACACACACACACACACACTGGCAGTATCCGTTTTCAGTAGTGTGTTATGCATTTTGTTGGAAAATTACAGCATTCCCCACAGGCACGTTATCCTCCCCAGGGAAGGGTTTATAACTTTAATCCATTAACGTGTGCCACTTGTTCAAGCAGCAATATTCAGGTCAGGTGGTAGTGCTGCTGCTGGTGGTGCTGCCCCCACGCATTTTCGATACAAAGTAAGCATTTTCAGTCCAGCACCATCCAGTTGTTGCTCGCCGCTGGAAATTTGTGACAATGAAACGCGCCTCTTCTTTATTTTCCGCCTCACTTACTGTATAATGGTCGTGTTGTTCCTGACGTTCATGCCGATACTGTTGATTAGCCCCACATCGGCCTTTCCAAGTATCTTTGGCGTTAACTTTTTCACTACGATATCCAAGAATTCACATCGCTGAAATCACTTAAGAACATAAGAACATAAGAAAATAAGACAAGCTGCAAGAATCTATCAAGCCTACGAAACATATCCACCTATTTCCGCCAATCACCAAACATCTCATCCATAAATTTGTTTAAATTTCTTTTAAAGCTTTCTAATGACTCGGCGCTAACAACCTCATTACGAAGTCCATTCATCTTCACTTAGTATGTACGAGCATCTACAAGAAGGAGAAAAGGGATTAAAAATAGAATTTCCAATGGCTAGCCAGTATAGGATTTAAAACTAGCTATTGAATGAAGAACAGAAACTGTTTAGAAGGGTTTATAATTAAGGAGCAAGGTGTCGAGTAACAGTGAAATGGCTAAAATTGGTGTGTTAGATTTTCTAGTTGTGTCTGAACGAAAAGAGATGGTTCAGAATGGTTTGTGATTATGGGACAAAGTGTCAAATGGTAGTGAATGGGTTAACGTTGCTGATTGATGAATGAACTGGGTTTGATGATCTGAATAGACTCATTTGTAGTAAGACAAGTTTGTATCCGTTAATTTAAACGTTTTCCCAATATTTTCTTGAATCGTTAAAAGATTGCTCTTCTTACAAGAAGAATATAAGTCTATTAGAATCAAGACAAAAGAAAATAACTAAAAGGATACAAGGGATGAGCGGTATTCCTTACGAAAGGAGACTGAAGCTTTTAAATTTTCATTCCTTAGAGAGGCGTAGGTTAAGAAGAGACCTGATAGAGGTCTTTAAGTGGTATAGGGGATATAACAAGAGTGACTTAAGCAAGTTTCACGGGATCAGTAATCAGTATAGAACAAGAAATAATGGATTCGATCTTGAAAAAAGTTAGATTTGAATAAGAGATATGGAAGGATTGGCTCTCAAATAGAGTAGCAGATGAACCGGTAATCGGTAATCAGATTGTTACTGGTGAATCAATAGGAAGCTTTAAAAGAAGATTAGACAAATGTGTGATTGGTAATCACAGGTGGAATTAGGTCATATAGTGACTGACTGCCACGTATTGGCCTGATGGCTTCGTTCAGCTTCCGTTATTTTCTGAGGTTCCTATGTTCTTTAGCAGATCATTCAGTCACTCAATGAAGTAATCACAGTTAAGTCTTTCAGCCCCTTTAATGTACATTCTACATTACCTTGATGGCTGATATTAGTAGAGACAAGATCTTACAAAACTACAAAATAAAGGTCAAACTAGATTACATTCACGTACGTTGTTATTTAGTCCACTTTATATGAACCTGGACAGTGAAGTTCGTGTCTTAAAAATAAGTGGTGAATTTTCTGTCAGCTTATTCCCTTATCTATTTATCCCTGTGTGGTTCTGACCGCTTTGGAGAAAAAAATGTAAGGGAGGGAAAAGAACGCAGAGGTGCTCAGCTGGGTCGCCTAAGTATAGCTAATACTCCTCCCCTTGGTAGCAACTGGGAAAGCGAAAGAAATACTGTTTTTTTCTCTTTGTGGGTGCAGTACTGCAAGATTTTCCAACGTGAACACACAACATGTGGCATAACAATTCTCTTCTTCATTCAGTATTTCTTCCTGCCTACCACTAAGACCGTTCTTAAAGAGGGATATCCAAACACCTCAAAAACTAAATTTCTCTCTCTCTCTCTCTCTCTCTCTCTCTCTCTCTCTCTCTCTCTCTCTCTCTCTCTCTCTCTCTCTCTCTCTCTCTCTCTCTCTCTCTCTCTCTCTCTCTCTCTCTCTCTCTCTCTCTATATATATATATATATGTTATTTTCTTTTTGGGAACGGCATTTGATTGAGCTTGTCCCCCTTACTCCATCATTGATTCAGTCAGCCTATTTATCTACTTATATCTTTATTTATTCTCTCTATTAATTTTCCTGCCATTATATAATCATGTGTACCTCCAGTACGTATTTATTTATCTTCAACATCTTGCCCGGATATCTTCTGGAACTGCCGTGCTTGCGCCAGGGATGACTTGGCAGCCAGTCTCCGTGCCGCTCCAGCTGGTGGGGCGCATCACCAGCCTATCAACAAGTTACAGAGGCAAACTTCCACACGTGACGCTCGTTTCCTGTCCACTGGGCCGGCTTTTGATGGAGCGCCCGATGGAATTCGCTCCTTCCATCAACCATGAGACAAATTCAGCCGACGACACGTAAAGGTCAATTATAAACACAGCTGCTGGGCGGAAGAGGGAAAAATAAAGTAAGGTGGCTGGCTGCAGCAGTGTTTGTGTTGTAATTCTGTGGTCGCTTCAAGGTGTGCTGGTGACGAAATGGACATGAATCGTTGCTCCATTAACCGCGCGGACACGCTCCCCGGCGATGGCCGGCAGCAAGATGGATGGTTGGCGAGCTGAAGTAAGGGACGGAGGGTGAGACAGGAGAGCTGGAGAGAGTGAGAGGGAGGATGAAAGGTGTGCCGTGGGAGTGGAAAATTACTTCGTTGAGAGAGAGAGAGAGAGAGAGAGAGAGAGAGAGAGAGAGAGAGAGAGAGAGAGAGAGAGAGAGAGAGAGAGAGATAGACGGACAGACAGCCAGAAACCAAAGCATCTCTAAATAAAAGAAATAAGGATATATATTGGTTCTTTTGAAAATCATTAATTTGCTGGAGGGCGAAAAGAAAATAAAAATTATGAAAATACTTACCAAGACCATAAAAAATGCTGTTTTTTTTTATGCTGGTATTACCAGCATAAAAAAAATTTAAAATATTGTAATGTAATTCTTCCTTAACTGAAAACACAAGAAGAGGAAGCAGTACTGACCTTGAAAACCATTACAGATGACATGAAACACGTAATAACATTGAACTCAGACATCATGAAATCGGACAGAGAAGGAAATAAATACGTGTAACTAGAAAGATCTCTGAAGTAAAAAGCACCAGGTTCGTAAGCTTAGAAAAAGGAAGACATTATAATGGAGGAAAAGGAAAGGTAAAAATATTATAGAAGAAATTAATGAATTAAATAGGTACGCACTCGTAACTTTCAAAGACTTATTTACTCCGATTTTTCTTTGATGATTAAGAAATGTTCTGTAGTCACCTCACATACGCCGAGGATTAAGAAATGTTCTGTAGTCACCTCACATACGCCCAAGGCTCCGGATATTAATGAAGCAGAATTCGCATGAAAATATAGTACTATATTCGTCTTTTGGTGGATGCGAGATTGTGTGTGGATAAAAGTTGCAGGGGAGAGAGAGAGAGAGAGAGAGAGAGAGAGAGAGAGAGAGAGAGAGAGAGAGAGAGAGAGAGAGAGAGAGAGCGAGAAATTTTGCGGAAGATTGTTTCAAGAGGATCGACTGTGAGACCTGAGAGTAATGAACAGTGTATTGCGCACTCTCTCTCTCTCTCTCTCTCTCTCTCTCTCTCTCTCTCTCTCTCTCTCTCTCTCTCTCTCTCTCTCTCTCTCTCTCTCTCTCCTTCAACCTTCCTTTTTAGCCAAATTAATAGGATTTGCATGCTACGAGATAAATACGATTAAATTCTGTACTATCTCAGATTTCACATGAGGAAGCCACTTTGTCTGTCTGTCTGTCAGCCAGTCTTTTTTTTCCGTTTGTTTGTCTCTGGATGTCTGTCTGGCTGTCTGTCTGTTTGTCTATGTTTGTCTGTCTGTTACTGTGTGTTTGTCTCAGAATGTTTCTCTCTCTCTCTCTCTCTCTCTCTCTCTCTCTCTCTCTCTCTCTCTCTCTCTCTCTCTCTCTCTCTCTCTCTCTGATCCATTCGGACGCGAGGGAACGTCAGAAGCTCAGCGTCTGGTGACCGTCGTGTGAAATAATTGAATTTTCTCTGGTGGGGTCCGGGTCGCGCAAATGACGAGGACAGAGGAGGAAAGGAGTCATCAGTGGGAGTCCAGAGAGGACAAAGTGTGCGGCCAAGATAAGAAATGTATTTGGTGAGTGAAAGAAAAGTGTGTGTATGTTTGCTGTAGATAATTGGATGCACTACAATTTGGAGTAGAAGATTAAGGAAACTACATTAGACTAAAAGAAGTAAGATCAAACAAGAAATTTACAGCTACATGATGGAGTCGTCAAAAAAAAAAAAAAAAAAAAAAAAATCTCTCGGCCACTACAGAACTGGACTAGACTGGACTGGATCGCGAGTTGCCATCTATTGTTTGTAGAATTAAATGGTGATCGTGAGAACAAAGCAAATGGTAAAGAATAGAAGGAATAAGAGATAAGATGCGGAAAAAAAAACAGAAAATGAATAGATAACAGAATGGTTTGATTATACTACTGATCGCCATTCTTTGAGGTAAGATACCGAATTATGATACACAGACAAGGGAATATCTGGCTGGTGCACAACTCGCTATTCCTGGGAAAAAAAATAAAAAATAAAATATCATATATATATATATATATATATATATATATATATATATATATATATATATATATATATATATATATATATATATATATATATATATATATATATATATATATTATATAGTGAAGGACGTAAGCTACTGTCTGCCTTACAGATATTCAGGAATACAGATATTACAGATATATAGGAAATTCAAAACTAATCATTACTACTTTTTTTAGGATTTACAATGCCGAGTTGCACGCGACGAACGAATCTTTAAAGTGATTTTCATTTTAGCTGATTTTTTTTTCTTGTATTTGTACAGAAATGAGGAGAGAAGATGAATTTTTTCCTGTGGCGACCAGTCAGAGAGAGAGAGAGAGAGAGAGAGAGAGAGAGAGAGAGAGAGAGAGAGAGAGAGAGAGAGAGAGAGGAAGGCAGTCGCACACGTGGCATAAAGGAGAAATATTAACGAAGCGATTGAGGAAGTGGTTGTGTTCTTGCGTGTTCCTCGCCCTCTGTTGCTCTGTGTTGGGGAAAAGCAGGAGGGGAAGAAAGGGGGCAGTTAAAAACCGTCGTTCCTTTCCATGTCCCACCTCTCAGACCTCCCGCTGCGTCAGGAGACCACTGCGGCTCCTGTCATGTCCACGCGTTAGAATGAAGAGGGAGGGAGGAGGAGGAGACAGGAGGAGGAGGACAAGGAGGGCGAGGAGGAAGAAACTACATTTTTCATGATTTGGGTTAACTGCATCATATATTTTTTCTGCTATTTTATATAAAAAATAATGATAAGATAAATAAATAAATAAATAAATAAGAAAATCCTGAACCATTCGCTGTTTCCATTTTCTCAAAATTTACATACTCGTAGAGACTTTTTAATCTGTTGTCTTGTATTTATTTATGTACTTATTTATTTACCTGTTTGCTTGCCTTTAGTATTTGGCATGTTGTATCATGGGTAAAAAGATACGTAAAAAAAAAAAAAAATGCTCCTTCCAAGAAAGTTGAACAAGGAAAAGTCTTCCATGTACAATGTATTTTCTTTTATTTTTCTTTACCTCCTAAACAAAAAATGCATGAGAACTGTATCAGCTATTCCTGTTTGTTTTCTCAAGATTTACAACTCTATTACTTGAGTCTATCGTCTTCAATGGCTTTGTGTTCGCCGAGTCTGAGAGAAATCTGAGGGAAAGAGAATGATATACGTCTTGTTTTCCGGGCGATGTCTCGCGCGGATCTGGTCTGGTGGACTTTGCCTCCTCCAATCTGAGGCGTCACATTGAGAAGGCTGACTAAGATGTAAGAGAGAAAGAGATCCGTTGCAAGAATTATTTTGGTTTGTGTGTGTTAGTTTTCTGATTGCTTGTCCTAGTGCATCATAAAAACACTAAAAAATTTATACGAAGGCGGCGTGAACTGGTCATGAAAGGCTGACTAAGGCGTAAGGAAGAAAGATATTTCCTACGAGACTTGAACTCCCTGAATATATACTAGAGATACTTCTGTAATTCCCAGCCTTCGTGCTTCATTAAAACACTGAAAATTTTATATGAAGGCGGGGTCAACTGGTCACGAGAGGCGTCACAGTGAGAAGGCTGACTAAGGCATAAGGAAGAAAGAGATCTGAAAGACTAATTTCGGTTGTCTGAATAGATACTGGATTTATTTTTCTGATTCCTTGTCTGAGTGCATTATGGAAACGCTGGGAGTTTTATCTGAAGGCAGGATAAATTGGCCATAAGGAACTTTCTCCGGGGATGGAACCACCGGGGAAACACTCTGGGAAATGCAAGTAAGACGCCTTTACCCATCAGACCAAGGTAAACACCAAGGCACCACTGGATTTCTGTCTGCCTTCACTATCCTGCTGGTACACTCTTATTTAAAATAACTGAGATTCATTGCATTTTTTTTATATTGTCTTCATAAAACCTATCAATGCAGAAGGTTCACATGAAACTTAACTTTTGTTTTTCGTATTGAGTTTGTCAAAACCGATTTACTGATTTCTATTCTTTAAATTAGCGTTTTTATAAGCTTCAGTGGGAATTAATTATTTTGTTTTTGACTGAAATTTGATGTAAAAAGAAGCACTTTGTTAATCTGTATCAATATTTCTTGGTCAGAATCTACAACATAACTAGTTCAGGTTGCAGAAGAAAATTAAATACAAGAAGTTGCTCACTGTGTTCATCAGACAAACATCCTGTGTAAGATCGCGGAAGATTTCACGGCACTGAATTTCCAAACTTTTATTAGATTAATAGTAATAGTAAATTTGCGTATGACAAAAAGATAGGTAGATCAATTAGGTCAGATTCGAATGCCATCGCCTTGCAGGCACACATGGATAGGATGAACAAATGGACAGACAGATGGCAAATGCAGTTTGGTGTTAACAAATGCAAAGTACCTAACGTAGGTAGAAGAAACCCACACAGTAAGTACACAATAAAACAATGAAACTCTGGTAAGTTCAGGGAACGAAAAAGATTTAGGATTTTATAGTTAGTTCTGATCTCCGTCTAAGAAAACAATGCATAGAGATCAGAAATAGGACAAATAGGGTATTAGGATCAATTATTATGAGTGTTAAAAGCAGAAGTCCCAAAGTAATATTAAAGTTATATCTGGCGCTGGTCAGACCTCATCTAGACTACGCTGTTCAGTTTTGGTCCCCATATTGCAGGAAATCTATTAGAATCAGTACAAAAGAGAATGACTAAAAGGATACAGGAGATGAGGGGTATTCCTTATGAAACGAGACTGAAGGTATTAAATTTACATTCCTTAGAGAGACGTAGGTTAAGAGGGAACCTGATAGAAGTCTTCAAGTGGTATAGGGGTTAACAAAAAACTCAGGATCAGTAATCATGATAGAACAAGAATAAATGGGTTCAAGCTTGAAAAATTTACGTTCAAGAAAGATAGGAAGGAATCGGTTCTCAAACAGAGTGGTAGATGAATAGAATGAACTCAGTAATCAAGTTGTTAGTGCTGAGTAATTAAGGAACTTAAAAAAATTAAACAAATTTATGGATGGGGATGATAAGTGGAAATAGGTAGGTATGTTTCATACAGGGACTGCCACGTGTAGGCCTGATGGTTTCTTGGAGCTTCCCTTATTTTCTTATTTTCTTATGTTCTTAAATTATCAAAATACATAACTTTGAACCACGAGATGTCATAAAATTAAATGGCAGACACAAAAACGGCACAAAGAACAACAAACATCAACAGACCATATCTCTAAAGATGGTCACATCTGAAATTAGACAAGAGGAAGGAGTGGTTGCAGCTCATGGAGGAGGCAGCCAAAACCTCTTTGTAGCGAGTTTGCGGTAAAGTGCTGCCAGAAAGCTTTCCGCCGCTGGGAGGAAGAGCTCTCTAGGGCTCGGAAGTGGTGCGGGAAGGAGGCGAGACGCTTACACTCGGCCTTGTGTACCAAGGAGGATTGGGCGGCGGTTTAGATCTAATCCTGTTTCTGTGCTGACTCGTCTCGCGAGGGTCTGTCTCTCTCTTTTGCTTAGTCTTGCGCTTATTTGCTCAGATGGAGGTGGTGTGTGTGTGTGTGTGTGTGTATGTGTGTGTGTGTGTGAAAGAGAGAGAGAGAGAGAGAGAGAGAGAGAGAGAGAGAAAGAGAGAGAGAGAGAGAGAGAGAGAGAGAGAGAGAGAGAGAGAGAGAGAGAGAGAGAGAGAGAGAGAGAGAGAGAGAGAGAGAGAGAGGAGGATTGGAGTTTGTATTGTCTGCGAAGATAAATATTGAAGTGGCAATTATATTTCAAAATTTTGTGCTTCGGAGTTTGTTTTGGAGTACATCGTCTGTGACGAGAAAAGATTGATTGGGTAATTATGTTTGAAGGCTTTGCTTTTCTTCACTGTGATATTTTTTGCATAATATTTTCAATATGTATTAATAATTATAGGAATTGTATACTATGAGTGATTTGTTTTATTTGGGAAAATAAGTTGTGGATTTCGACTGGTGTAAGATGGAACTTTGGTGGTGTGACGTGGATGGGTGGAAGGCAGCGGACTTAACAGTGGAGGCAGCTGACGGGTATCAGGTCTTCTCTGGGTCTGTACTTGGCGCCGAGCAAACGCAGGCTGTGTGCCGAATAGGAGGTGATTCTCGATAGAGCTGATTAGCGTCCAGTGAAAGATTATGGGAGGTAACGTGTAAGTACTTTACTGTTATTTATAACACAAATATTTTCATGTCTTGTAGTGCATTGTGTGTTTTATCTTCTGTAGCCGTGTATGTTATCAATGCGTGTTGTTTTGCTGGTTTGTAGGGAACAATCGATTTTATGCCGAGCATACTGTGACACTGCAAGTTGAAACACTTTAAATAAATGGTTCTGCAGCACCCTTCCTGACTTCACTGCACATGCAACAGAACTGCAGGTTTGCAAGAGAAAAAACTGTGCTTGTGCGCGTGTGTGCGTGAGAGAGAGAGAGAGAGAGAGAGAGAGAGAGAGAGAGAGAGAGAGAGAGAGAGAGAGAGAGGAGAGAGAGAGAGAGTTGGGAGTTGGAGGTTTACAAAAGAAAAAGTGTATCTTGACATCGCGGCCAAATTGATGTCGCGGTTTTTTAGTGTCCACGTCACACGAGGAGGGCGAGAAGTTTGGATCCAACAGCAGCAGCAGCAGCAACGGCAGCGCGTTCCGCAGTGTGGGAAGGAGGGACGTAAAGGATAATATAATTAATCTCTAAAGTTTTCAGTAGCATTAATATTTTAGTGTGGGAAATTAATGACCGTTTAACTCTAAGTTCTGTTTAGGATTCATTAATTGAGTAAAAAGAAACAAAATGACTATTTATTATTTGATGATTACATAAAACAACAATGATATGGGATTGAGTGACTGAACAGAAAAAAAAGAAAGAAAAGAGCAACTATTCAACTTAATGCTAATGTAAAGAATACTGACTCAGAATTAATCGACTCAGTAGGAAAAAAAGAAAAAGAGCAACTGTTTGAAATTTGATGGTAAAGTAAAGAAAACGGATTTAGAACATTTGACCAAGTAGTGAAAAAAAAAAAAATTTAATAGTTTGTGAATAATAAGGATTGAAGATTCACTGACTGAGTAAAAGAAAAAAAAAAAAAACTAACTCCATGGTTACGAGTGACTGACCCTTCCTTGTCAGTGTAATGGTAACGTGATGCCACAAAATGTACCATCCTATTCTTTCAACCAGTGTGTATGAAGAAGAGTGACCGCGTGCATTCACATCCCTACGTAATTTCCATCTCTAATTTCAACTTGTCAATTTCAATTACAACTCTGACTAAAAATTATCCTTTGCCTTTAATTACAAACTCCTTAAACTGTGCCAGGACGAAACTGCGCGGGGTTCAAAGGGGCGTGCTCGAATGGGGGCCGGTGGTGGTGGTGGTGATGGTGGTGGTGGTGGTGGTGGTGGTGGTCCTTTCTAGTGATCGCCAGCAGCAAGGCTCATAACACTTCTAGTAATATGCATGTCAACGTACTTTGGTTCTTCTCTTAATGCTGCTTTGTCATTTTGCCTGTTTCGTTTAGTCTTTGTGCGTGCGTCTCTCTCTCTCTCTCTCTCTCTCTCTCTCTCTCTCTCTCTCTCTCTCTCTCTCTCTCTCTCTCTCTCTCTCTCTCTCTCTCTCTCTCTCTCTCTCTCTCTCTCTCCTCTCTCTCTCTCTCTCTCTCTCTCTCTCTCTCTCTCTCTCTCTCTCTTTGTCTATTTCTTCCTGAAACTTCTCTGTGTTTGACACTCTTCATTTCCCTTTTTTTTTTTTTTTTTTTTTTTATTTACCTTTCTCTGTATATGCACTTTCCTGCATTTTCGCTTGTCTGTATATGTATGCCTGTGTGTCTGTCTATCTGTTTATTTATTTATCTTTTCTTACGTTACCATCACCATGTGCACTCAAGCTATCGGAACTGCTGCTGCATATATTATCATACAAGACTGGCTTAAAATAATAAATAAAATAAAATAAAAAAAATTAAAAAAAAAGCTGCTTGTTCCCCCATTCAGAGTTTTGTCCCTGTGAGTCAGTTCTCTGAATCTGACTTGTTTGTTTATCTTCGTCTGTTTGTGTATATGTTTTATTCACTCGCCTGTGTATCTGTGTTTATCTATGTGTGTGCCTATAAAAGTGTATCTTCCTCTCTTCCTGTCACTCTACATACCACTGCGTTTATAAATTTAAGAAGACTATATAACATTTTTCTACACCTACACACTCTTTTACTGACAGAATTCATTACGTGACTAAATGCACGTATGTTTAGTGTGACGTAAAGTGTATTGTTATCCTTTAAACCTTTCACTGCTACTCGGTACATCTTTCCTTAATCACTAATCACTCTGGGACATTTATTCTCGTTCTACAGCCACTTCTAAACCTGATACTGGCTAGAAATTGAAAATCTGTTAATTTTCATCTCTTTCCTTCTTGTGAATGCTTATAAAAATTTCATACATTGCATTCAGTGCTGTCAGTTGTTACATATCGCTGTGAAAGGGGTTATATGTCTTTCTAAAACGCAAATACCAATAAAACAGTTTTTGGAAACAATATTTTTTGCCGCGTGGACGAGGTTTTCATGTAGGACGATGGCGAAGGAGTGTCGGGTTCTGAGGCAAGGGTGGAGGAAGGACAGTTTTTGTATCCTGGAGGGGGACAAGTGAAGGTTTCATGTCGTGGGAAGCGCATCTGGTGTCGGGAAGGTTTTGCATGGAGTGAGGCGGAGGAGGAAGAGGATGATAAGGAGTGTAGCGTGTGGTAAGCAAAGGAGAAGTGTGCGTATGTGTGTATCCCTAGAAAAGAAAGAACAGAGAGCACTGGCTTGGAAAGGGTTAGCTCGGTGCCTAATTAACTGGGGAAAGAGGGTCGAGGACAGCAGGAGGAGGAATGCTGAGGTCTAACAAAGGTTGAGAATGCTGGAAAAAGGTAAATGCACGACGAGGAAGACGAAGAGAGAGAAGCGTGTGGTCCCGCAGAGAGGAAAGGACGGAGAGTGCAAGGTTTGGAGAGCGTTGGCGGTTACCAGGGAGAAGTGGAGGTAAGAGGGAGAGCTGGGGGGTTCAAGGAGGGGCTGGAGAGGCGAGGGACCAGGGGTGAAGTGCCTAGAGGTGATCAGGGACAGAAGGAGGGGGAGAAGGAAGGTAGAAGGGAGGGGATGGAGGGGCAGAGGGGCGAGACAGTGCAGTGTGTAATTCTAGCATAATGGCGGCCAGCACGACCTGCCCGGGGCGGCTAAGCGGTCTTAACGGAGCCGGAAGATGGCAGGGCCGCGAGCTGGCACACCGGCTGGCTTGGTAGGAAGAGGAGGAGGAGGAAGGGAAGTAACCTGAAGGGGGAGTCAGATTGTAGGTGCCTTGCGGGCCACGAGGACGGAAATTACGCACCATGACCCACACAATGAGGACGGTACACAGCCCTGGAGTGCACGCGAGGGCGGCGCGGAAGGTGGACTAAATCTTCCTAATGGAGCACTGAGTGGAGCCACACTCGGGGCTGCGAGGCGGCGATAAGAACACGGCAGTGATAAGCGCGATGACGAGGATACTTGAGCCGGGTTGACGGGAAGCTGAGGGAGAGAATGGGAGAAGCAAGATTGAAGGGAAAGATGAAAGGAAAATATGAAAGAAAAGTAAATAATAAAATCGTTGAGGTGTTGCAGGTTTAAGGAGGCGGTGGGTGCAGTCAGGTGGCCGCTTGACGGGAAGATAACGGAGAGAATGAGAGAAATAAGATTGAAAGGAAAGATGAAAAGAAACTGAAAGAAAAGGAAGAACTGAAGTGTTAAAGATTAAGGCAGCGGTAGAAACAGGACAGTCGAGCCCTTGACAGAAAAGCAAGGCGGAGGATGAAAGAAGCAAGACTGAAGAGAAAGATGAAAGGAAAATATAAAAGAAAAGTAAATAATACAAGCGTCGAGGTGAAGAGTTAAGTGAACGACGAGAGGCGGACAGGTGGGCGATTGATGGAAAAGTATAGCAAAAAATGAGTGAAATAAGAAAGAAAAAAAAAATGACAAAAAATGCTGCAAGGTTAAGGAGGCGGGGAAAGAGAGGAGTTAGACTGAAGGAAACGATGAAAATAAAATAAAAAGAAAAAAAAAGTTTAAGAGAGCAGTGAAAACAGACAGATGAGCGCTTGAAGTGAAGTAAAACATATAGAAAATTAAATAAGACTCAAACGAAAGACTAAAAGAAACTAAAAAAAAAAAAATGAGGCTTTGAAGGCGTTGGGGCGTTGAGGGAGTGGCGGGTGGCGGGGCGGCAGGTGAGGTAGCCCTGACTGACTTGTCAATAGCACACCGGCAGGTAATTATCCCGTCGCTTAATTCCCTAAATAGATCAACCGAGCTCTCCCGCTGAGGCTATTAATTGCATTTTCTACTGGACGGATTACCAGAGAAATTGGGAGGTGATAGTTTCGATTTTTCTTCATTTTGTGGGACGACTCTCTCTCTCTCTCTCTCTCTCTCTCTCTCTCTCTCTCTCTCTCTCTCTCTCTCTCATCTCTCTCTCTCTCTCTCTCTCTCTCTCTCTCTCTCTCTCTCTCTCTCTCTCTCTCTCTCTCTCTCTCTCTCTCTCTCTCTCTCTCTCAGGACTGGTATGATTTGCAGCCATATCAGAAATCGGTAATACGTTGATCTGCAGTTACAATTCCTAGCCATGCATTAAGTTGCCGAGACGAGGCGAGCTTGAGTACACGTCTGCTGAGAGATACGCCATAGAAACGCGAACCACCTCTCTCTCTCTCTCTCTCTCTCTCTCTCTCTCTCTCTCTCTCTCTCTCTCTCTCTCTCTCTCACTCTCTCTCCTCTCTCTCTCTCTCTCTCTCTCTCCGTCATTTATGGGTAAAGAAGCTTGGCTGATTCGATATTATTAGTGCAGGATTACGGAAATGGGTCGAGTCCATTAAGGGCTTAGTTCTCGAGGCCCTGATGATGGCGTTCGGAGTCACCTATCATCAGACGGATGCTCTTCCCGCCCCCTCCCGTCCACTCATCTTCCCCTCGGCCCGCTGTCACCATCTGCTCGTCTGATATTTTAGTATACCCAAACATTCCAGCGTCTTATTGTACTTTTTCAAACAGCCTACAGTGGAAGCTATTAGGGGTTTTCAAGGTTATTTTGAAGGTCTCATTGAAAGTTATTGCAGTTTTCAAGGGAATTTTCAAGGTTCTAATGAAGGTTATGTGGGTTTCCAAGAGTACTTTCATGGTTTTTATTAGTAAATGTGAAGAATTTTTAAGGGTATTTTCAAGGTTTTAGTGGGCATTTTTTTTTTTTCAAGAATATTTTCATGGTTCTAATGAATGTTGTTGTGGTTTTTAAGGATACTTTAATTGTTTTAGTGGAAGTTATAATGGGTTTTCAAAGGTGTTTTCAAGCTTTTAGCGGAAGTTATTGAGGTTTTCAGGAATATTTTCATGATTGTAGTGGAAGATATTTAGGGTTTTGAAGGGTAATTTGATAGTTTTAGGGGAAGTTGTTGAATGTCTCTAAGAATATTTTCATGGTTTTAGTGATGGTTTAAACTACCAATTCGAAAGACACCCATGGGAAGGCGAGTTATCATTTCTGTGGATTTTGGAAATTTGTCCGTATGAGCAATTAGAAAACAGGCTCCGATTATTATTATTTTTTTTTTTACTTTTCAGTGTTTCTTAACAGGCTCCGAGGTTATTGAGACTGAGATTATTTAGAGTGTATTTATGGATTTAACAATAGCTGAACTCTTTAACAACTATAGTCTTACTTTGCTTTCATTTAGAGCACTGTAAAAAATTAAATTGGACAACAACAAAAAAAAAAAAAAAAAGAAGAAAGACCTGATAACTTAATTTTATCTTTGCTACGGAACTACTGACGAAATTCCAGCCAGCAAACGGCAGCAGATATGTTTGCCCTCAAGAGGTCGTTTATGATAATCTGTACTCTCTAAAGTAAAGGGAAGAGGAGGAAACGAAATTAAGGAAGAGAAGGAGGAAAAGAATGAAACAATAAGAAATATGATTATAGAGGAAAACCAGAAGAAATATAAGAAGAAAAGGCAAACGGAAAGAAGAAGGATGAAGTGGAAAAAAAGGAGGAAGAGGAGGAGGAGGAAGAGGAGGAGGAGGAGGAGGGGGAGGAGGGAGAGAAGGAGGAGGAGGAGGAGGAGGAGGAGGAGGAGGAGGAGGAGGAGGATAAAGAAAACCAAAGCAGCAGGAAAAGTTGGAAGATTTTCACCGATTTTTCGTTAAGTCCAAGTCACTAAAATCCAAAATTTACGGCCACACATAACCTCAATTTAGCCACACCGTAGCGTAGCCCTCCCTTTCCACAGATTCTTTTAACCCGGTGCTGAATACTTTACATAACATGAAAGGTGCCTGCTGCTTCCTGCACCAGACACCCGCTTGTATCATTCCTTCCTTCAGCTGTCACTTGCACCTGAGAGAGGCGCAGCTGGTGTTCTTTTGGCTTCTCTTGTCATGTTGATTTTTAAGCGACCAGGCGCTGAGCTGTGGTAGTTCTTACAAATCTGTCTTGTCCAGTGTTCAAAGGGTGGTAAGAAGAACACAAGGGGTTGTATTCTTTAGCATTTAGTTCTCTCATTATCACTGTTTTCAAAGGCCACAGGGATTATTAGTCTGAATCTAATGCGTGTTTTTCTTGTTGATCGTGCAAAGAAGAAAAGGGAAGCTGCAGGAAGCCGTCAGACCTACACGTGGCAGAATGTCACAACTATCGCAACAAACATGAAAACACTCCTGGAAATCCTGGTAACTTCCACTTCCTTAGTCTGCTGGAAATAGCCAAGAGAAAAGACGCTGGAACGTTTGGGAATATTGTTCGTGTTTGTGGTGTAAACTTTCTTGGTATTGATTCAGAATTAGCTCACAAGGGCTGTCTTCAAGTCCTTGGGGGAGGCAGATGTGGTGTTCACCTGAAAGCCCTTAGTTATTTGATCTATCTTTCACTTTGAGGTTGTAAGGCTGCCTTATACGAGTATAACGCACTTTACGGATGTGATTCGAAATTAAACAGCAACTCGAATTGCCCAGAAACTTTAATTTTAATAATATGCATATTTTTCATAACTTTTCATAACTGTTATAATATGATCTCAAAAAATGTATAGACTATCATATCTTCAATAAAATATCTTCCTCAGTAAACTGAAACTGTTTTGAGATTATGTCGCTAGCTTAATGTTGTGTGTGGTGAACTAAAAACTATACCTATTGTGTGTTGAATCCAAACAAGTCGATTATTTTATTTATCTAACTCTTCCATCATTCTTCGCCTCTCACGCAAGTCCACTCCACCTTTGTTAATTACCCTTTATTATCCCCATAGGTTTTCCCCACTTTCATTTTCTTTCCACATATCCTTTTTTCTCCTCTACAATGACGTTAACATGTTCTCCCCTCTCTGTTCGTCTTCTCGTGACTGGCTGCCTTCCCTTTCTCTTTTCACCCTTTTCTACCTCTTTGTGGCTGTTGAGGGTGAGAGATGGGGCACTGGGGAGAGAAGGAAGGGGAAGGAGTGGTAGTATATGAGGTAAGAGAGATGGTATGGAGGAGATGATGGAGAAAGAGGAGGAAGAGGAAAAGGAAAAGGAGGTGGTGGAGACAGGGAAGAAGGCGGGAGTGGTGGGGAATGGAAGAAGGCATATAAAGGGAGGGAAGACGGGTGTTGGAATAGCACGTGGAGGAGGAGGAGGAGAAGGAGGAGGAGGAGGAGGAGGAGGAGGAGGAGGGAGAAAGGCGAATGTTGGAGAGGGGAAGAAGGGATATACGTGAGGGAGGAGGAAGAGGAGGAGGAAAAGGGAGAGAGGCAAATGATGTAGGGAGGAAGTTAAGAGGGATGTAGGTGGACGAAAGGTGGAAGGCTGGGATGGAGGCTCCCGCAGCATCCTGGACTTGGAAAATGCGACTCCATTAACTAAAGCTGGTCTCTCTCTCTCTCTCTCTCTCTCTCTCTCTCTCTCTCTCTCTCTCTCTCTCTCTCTCTCTCTCTCTCTCTCTCTCTCTCTCTCTCTCTCTCTCTCTCTCTCTCTCTCTCTCTCTCTCTCTCTCTCTCTCTCTCTCTCTCTCTCTCTCTCTCTCTCTCTCTCTCTCTCTCTCTCTCAATCCACTTCCCACCTTATTCCTCCCTCCCTCAGCTCCTTCCCCCTCCCTCTGGCCCTCACACGCGCCACTCTCCTCGATTGTTATACTATTAAGGCCCCTTTGCTCGCCTTTACTCAGTCTCTATGTAAAGGAGTAGTTTCCGTCTACTGTGCATCTCTTACCGAGGTGTCGCAAGGCTGGGCAAGGTCGGGCTGTGCATTACTTTCACAGGGAAGCTTTTGGTCGTAGATTTTTTGTTTTCTTTTTTTCCTCGTCCCAAGAGCAGCAATTTCCACGCTCCCTGAGGCCACTTGTCATTGTGTACGAGGTTGTAAGTTGGTGAATTTAGAGATACGTGGTTTTGTGGGAATGGTGTGTGTGTGTGTGTGTGTGTGTATTTATTTTGCTTCCTCCCTCTCGCTCTCCCTCTCCCTCTTTTATTTGTTTAACTGTACTGCGTTCTCTGCTGCTTTTTTTTTTTTCCTC